>NC_081184.1:13429996-13729996 GCF_029867415.1 Vicia villosa | reverse complement strand
GAAAGAGTTCGCTGAGAAATGTACGTATGACACCAACACCAATTTAAATACATGTGTATTTTCCTTTATTCAAGTATCTTTCGATATTATTACGTTTTCGTTTACTTTCTGTCATTTACATTCCTGCACTCTTTATTTTCATGTCATTTATCTTCGAAGCACTTAACTTTTCTGCAGTTTAAGATTCTCGCACTTTTACAGTTTTGTCTTATGTTTTATCTTTAACTTACCCTTTCGCTGGTGTTATATTTACGTGTATAACAAGGTGATTGCTAATCTTTATTTATTTGATTAAGTATTTCTTATTTCGAGACACATCAATCTTAGACATAATTCAAACTATCATGAATAACAATCTATTTGACTATGTCCTAGGATCAATCTAGTCGATCCTGCGATTAACCAAATCATATTTATTATAGTTTGGAAGACTAGCGGTTGTTTACTGGAAATCACCGTAAACAAATTGGCACGCCCAGTGGGACCGTGTCAAACAGATTGTTATTAATCGATTGTTTTGTTTTGTCTAGAAAATATCAAGACCTTGTATGAACCTTAATTAGGAACGGTAAATTAACAAACAGTGCACAACCGATTCCCAAACGAAGGTACAACAAGAAAATGGTCGTTTCGACTAGTGCGGGGGGAGATCAAGATCCCCCACAAGGGTCAGGAACAGGAGCGGAAAATTCTGCGCATGTTTCGACTTCTACTCAAGGAGTGCAGAACATACCAGGTCCGAATGGATCGAGACCCATGGATAGTTCCCAGGCTGTACCTGAAAACAATACAGCAACGACAGGGACTATTCCAGTTTCGGTATCGACTACTGCACCTCGATCCTCAAGTGCAAGCGAGATGCAACTTGCTTCGACGAATGCTGCAAACCAGTTATTCTCCCCTGGGTCATCTGCGTTCGAATGGAGACCGAACAGTCAATATGGAATGCCATATCCATACATGACAGGTACACGAGGAGCAGGACCTACATACACTACAACTAACCCCGCAACATTTTCGCCAAATGCTGGTTCAGTAGGTCGAAGCGCACAAAATACTGGCTTCTCTGCCCAAATACCCAATTTTACCACAAGTAATCAAGCAGCATTCCGACAAGAGATGGACGCAAGTAATCACGATATGTTAGGAACCCTGGCCAGAGAATTATCGTCAATCTTAAATCCTTTAGCAACAAATATTGCTAATACTAATCGGGAGAATATGGAAACTTTTCAAAAAATATCATCCCAAATGACCCAAATGGCAGAATTCATGGGAGTTCAACCACCCAGGCGAAGAAACAACCAATCCTCTTATCGAGAAGGGGATCACATTCTGGAACGTGTCCAAAATATAGTTCCTCCGCCTAATACGAACGCCGCTGGCGTGATTCCTCCACAAAGAACAACAATGGTCGAAAGAGATCGGGTGATAGATTTGGAGGCTTCGAACCAAAGAACTGTTCCTGCTCAACAAGGGTTTGAGGAAGAGAGACTCAGATTAAGGGTAGTAGGTGAACGAACACCCAGACGAAGTAGTTCAGAGAGTCAGGAGAGAAAACCTAGCCACAGAAAATAACTTAACTGCTATGATAGAGAGAGTTATGGCCAATAATGGCCTCAGTACTGGACTTCGACGTCCAAATTATACATCTCCCATAGCGGATTATATCATGCAAACAGAGTTGCCAAGGGGCACCAAAGTGCCAAAATTTACTAAGTTTTCAGGGGACACAAATGAATCAACGGTGGAACATATTGCCAGGTATCTGACAGAAGCCGGAGACTTAGCAGGGAATGAGGATTTAAGGATTAAATACTTCCCTAGTTCGCTGACAAAAAATGCGTTTGTTTGGTTTACTACCTTACCTCCAAATTCTATAGATGCATGGGCCCACTTGGAGAGATTATTCCATGAACAATTTAACATGGGTCAAACCAAGATAAGTTTGAAAGAATTGGCTAGCATCAAGAGGAAATTCTCGGAGTCTATTGACGATTACTTAAACAGGTTCCGTTTGTTGAAATCAAGATGCTTCACGACTGTCCCGGAGCATGAATTAGTTGAAATGGCTGTAGGTGGCCTAGATTATTCAATTCGAAAGAAACTGGATACTCAATACCTGAGAGATATGGCCCAATTGGCTGATAGAGTTCGACAAGTCGAACGGTTAAAAGTAGAAAAGGCCAGAGCAAGTAAGAGTTATAAGAAGGAAAGAGTAGCATACGTCGAAGCAGACGAAGTTGATGGCGAACCTTTCGAAGACTCATGCGACATGGAAGAGGTCGAAATAGATCTTGCCGAGTTAAAGGAAGCGCCACCCTATGCTTGCAAATTACTCACCCCTTCTAATGGAAGAAATCCAGTAGATAATGATAAAAGTGATAGATTTCCCAAGAAAACTTACACGTTTGATGTCACTAAGTGTGACGAAATATTTGATTTACTAGTAAAAGATGGCCAAATGATAGTGCCTCCAAATTCTAAAATTCCTCCGTTAGAACAACGAAAGAAGAGAGGTTTTTGTAAATATCATGGTTTCTTAGGCCACAAAACCTCACAATGTTTTCTTTTCAGGGATCTAATCCAGAATGCTATCAAGGATGGACGTTTGAAATTCGCTGACAAAAGCAAGAACCCTATGAAGGTTGACGCCGATCCCTTGAATGTGGCTGACACTAACTTGTGTGAACCATTTGATGTCAACATGGTGGAAGTATCTGAAATTCATACTGCTGGATCAAAGACATTTTCAGATGGAAAGCAGGCTACTGAAAGCCTAAGTGCCAATCCGATCCTCAATGCTGATGTTGAAGGATCCTTCGATGCTGAAATGACTGAAGATCCGAAAGAAAAAACAAGTGAGGCCACTGAAGACCTCACGATGAAGCTTCAACAGATACAGATTTCTGAAGTTCCTCCGGTGGTTGTTAACATGATCAATGCTAGACGTCCCTTATCTGAAATCGAAGAACTAGAAAAATGGTTGATGTGGGAGAAAGCAAACCTTGAGATTCCACCAAGAGGAAACAGTTTGAAAGATTATCTTTGGAATTGTCATATAAAGAATGGAGGAAAAAGGGTGATGTGCCCAACATGTTCAATTATGACAAATCGGAGGATCCAGGCCAATTTCGAGAGGGCTTTGCGAGAAAGGTTAGAGCAACCTTGGAGAGGAGGAAACCTGCTGTTGAAAGTGTACCCAAGGTCTGAAGAAAGCTTGGTTGGTTTTTTGGTCAGGTGTCACAACGACAATTCTGAAGTTGCACTATGCCCTAGATGTGGTGCAGTCTATGACGAACTGCTAGCAGGATCATTCGAAAGGGTGTATCTTTATATGGGTCGGGAGACCCAGGGACTGCGTCCTAACTTGTTTGGGTTCGATGATCGAACCCCATCGAGAAGGCCTGACAGCCCGCACCCTAGAGCTCGAAGGGTTACATTTAAGGTTCCTGCAGACATACCCAGGGATAGATGGATGCAAGCTGGTTCCAGAACCAACAAATGGCGAAGTTGGGACCAAGGAGGAAGAACCGCAATGGCATATAGAAAGCAATTCCAGACCTCCAATCGAGAGATGTACAGATTGGAGAACTACGAAGGGAAAAATCCTATGTCTAGATCCCAATGGAGAAGGCATCAGAGGATGAAGAAAGCCCAAAGGGATTTCAAACCAAGGGAGGTTGGAGAGACAAGTAGCAATCAAATCCCAATGCAGGGGGCAAAGGCAAGCAATCCTCCGTTGGAGCGCAAGTTGTTCGATTCTGAGAACGAGAAAGAAGAGGAGATGATGCATTCAAGCCTTTGGAAAGAGGATGATAGAATGACAAATGATTTTGAATCTGATGGAGTATCATCTATAAACCTAAACTGCAATGTTGTATCTGTACTCCCTCACGAGTTTAATCAAGAGACTGAAGTTGAAGATTGTGAGGAGGCTGACGTCGAAGAGATGGCAAAACACAGACTTGTGTGTTACTATGTGCTGAACAACGGTGCAGTTGAGGAGCAGAATGCCTTCTTCGAAAGGCCTGATGAAGGTATGCGAAACCATTTGAAGCCACTCTACATAAGGGCTAAGATTGAAAATGTTGGAATTAATAAAGTCCTGGTAGATGGAGGGGCAGCAGTGAACCTAATGCCCCAATACATGCTGAAAATAATTGGTATGTTTGATACTGATATAAGGCCACATAACATGGTTTTGTCTAACTATGAAGGCAAAATAGGGAAAACCTTGGGAGTTGTCCAAGTAAATCTCACGGTGGGATCAGTCATAAGGCCAACTATGTTTATGGTCATACCAGCGAAAGCAAATTATAACCTCTTGCTCGGAAGGGAATGGATCCATGGAGTTGCTGCTGTCCCTTCGACAATGCATCAAAGGTTAACCATTTGGAGAGAAGATGGCATAGTTGAGAATATTGAGGGAGACCAAAGTTACTACATGGCTGAAGTTAACCAGGTTAATAAAACTAACTTCGATAGGAACTTGGCAAACATAGGGCCTTGCCATGCTGCGGAAGGTATATATACCCCGAATAAGAACGCATTGTATTACTTATCTTTGCACCCAAATGGATTTCAGTGGAATAGAGAAATAATGGATGGCCCAGAAGATACCGCACCAATAGAGCAGGATCCAACGATACGGCCAACAGGCTGGGATGACGAAGTTGATGATGCCTGAGTCATCATTTTTTGAAAGGATTTCAGCTTACGTAGCCGAGAATAAAAGAAAGACGGCTCTCGAAGCCGAATTGTCAAACATGTTGTTTAATGAAGGTCTAAAAAAGGAAGAAACGCCAGATTTGGGGATATATATGATCCCTCAACTGCCTGAAGATTCAGTTCGAGTCGAAGAAATCTCAGGAGAAGAGATAGGTCAAAGATTGGATGCAATCTACGATGAAGAACCTCTGGGTTTCGAGAAGGACCCAATGGGATCAAATATCAAAATGTTAGCCCAAGATCCACTCGAAGAAGTAAATCTCGGAGATGGAGATCAAAAGAGGGTAACATACGTCAGTGCGAAACTAGCGCCAATGCTGAAGTCAAAAGTGGTCGCGTTGTTGAAAGAGAACAAAGATTGCTTTGCATGGGATTACGATGAGATGCCTGGTTTAGGGCGCGATTTGGTCGAATTAAAGTTACCCATAAAGGAAGGAAAAAAGCCCATCAAGCAAACTCCTAGAAGGTTCGCACCAGAAATTCATTCGAAGATTAAAGCAGAGGTCGAAAGACTCCTACGATGTAAGTTCATCAGAACCACAAGGTATGTCGAATGGATTGCTAATATTGTACCCGTTATTAAAAAGAATGGTTCATTAAGAGTATGCATAGATTTTCGTGATCTGAATGCGGCGACTCCTAAGGATGAATATCCTATGCCTGTGGCAGAAATGCTAGTAGATTCAGCCGCGGGCTTCGAATATCTAAGTATGTTGGATGTATACTCTGGTTATAATCAGATTTTCATCGCAGAAGAAGATGTGTCTAAAACAGCTTTTCGTTGCCCAGGGGCAATAGGCACCTATGAGTGGGTTGTAATGCCTTTCGGTTTAAAGAATGCTGGGGCAACCTATCAGAGAGCAATGAATTCTATATTTCATGATTTTATAGAAACATTCATGCAAGTATACATAGATGACATCGTTGTGAAATCTGTCTCAGAATACGATCATCTCGATCATCTAAGCCAATCATTCGAGAGAATGAGAAAACATGGCTTAAAGATGAATCCCCTTAAATGTGCTTTCTTTGTGCAGGCTGGAGATTTCCTGGGCTTTGTGGTTCATAAAAAGGGAATAGAAATTAACCAGAATAAAACGAAGGCTATCATGGAAACTAAGCCTCCATCCACGAAGAAAGAACTGCAGTCCTTGCTGGGGAAGATAAATTTCTTGAGAAGATTCATCTCTAATTTGAGTGGACGCACGCAAGCTTTCTCCCCTCCACTTCGTCTCGGAGAAGGAAAATTCGAATGGCGTGCCGAGCATCAAGAGGCTTTTGATAAAATCAAGCAATACTTGATCCATCCACCAATCTTGTCTCCCCCAAATGGGAAGAAGCACATGTGCCTGTATATTTCGGCTTCAGATAATACAATAGGCAGTATGTTAGCACAAGAAGATGAAAATGGCATCGAAAGAGCCATTTATTATTTAAGTAGAGTACTCAATGATGCACTAGGTATAGCGCAATAGAAAAACTCTGCCTTTGTTTATATTTCTCTTGTATCAAACTCAAGTATTATATAAAGCCAGTTGATGTCTATGTTTCGTCTCATTGTGATGTTATCAAACATATGCTATCAAAGCCAATATTGCATAGTCGAATTGGCAAATGGGCTTTAGCCCTTACTGAGTACTCACTGATATTTCAATCTCTCAAGGCAATGAAAGGTCAGATCGTATCAGATTTCATTGTTGACCATGCAGTGGTTGAGAACCCTCAACAATATGTAGATTTGAAGCCTTGGAAGCTATACTTCGATGGTTCGACTCATAGAGAGGGAACTGGTGTTGGAATATTGATAATTTCTCCTGATGGAATTCCAACAAAGCTCAAGTACAAGATTGAAGGTCCTCTATGCTCCAACAACGAAGCTGAATATGAAGCACTGATTGCTGGACTTGAAGCTTTGTTAGAATTGGGGGCAACCAGAGTCGAAATTAAAGGAGACTCCGAACTAGTGATTAAGCAACTAACAAAGGAGTACAAATGCATCAAAGAAAACTTGATCATGTACTTTGTCATAGCAAATAGGCTGCTTAAAAAATTCGAATATGTGGAGTTAAACCACGTTTCGAGGACCAAGAATCAAGAAGCAAATGATTTGGCACAGTTAGCCTCAGGATATAAGGTATCGAAAGAAAAATTAGAAGAACTGATCGAAGTCAGAGGAAAAGCAATGGCGACCAAACTTTCCCCAAGTGACCTGGAGAATTCACAATTAGGCTTTGCCAGCAAAGAAGAATTCGAAGTGTTAAATATAGACTCCTTAGTAGACTCCTTAGCAGACACAGATTGGAGGAGTCCAATTGTGAACTATCTAAAAGATCCTTCGACAGACACGGATAGAAAGGTGAAATATAGAGCCTTGTCATATTTCCTGATGGGGAACGAATTGTTCAAGAAAACTCCTGAAGGGGTCTTGTTAAAATGCTTGGGTGAAGCAGAAGCGTATTTGGCTCTCTCAAATGTACACAGTGGAGCATGTGGGGCACATCAAGCAGGGCACAAAATGAAATGGCTTTTGTTTAGATATGGAATATATTGGCCTTCTATGTTAAAAGATTGCATAGAATTCGCAAAAAGGTGTCAAGAATGTCAAGAACATGCAGGTATTCAACACGCTCCAGCAAATGAGTTAAGTCCAATAATAAAACCATGGCCTTTAAGAGGTTGGGCACTAGACTTAATTGGAGAAATTCATCCTAAATCCTCTAAGGTTCAAAGATACATACTAGTAGGAATAGACTACTTCACAAAATGGGTCGAAGCGATACCACTGGCAAATGTGGACCAAGAGGCTGTGATTGAGTTTATTCAAAGACACATCATATATAGGTTTGAAATCCCAGAAAGTATAACCACAGATCAAGGATCAGTATTCACTGGGCGGAAAATGCAAGACTTCGCCAAAGAAATGGGTTTCAAATTGTTCACTTCTACACCTTACTATGCTCAGGCAAATGGACAAGTCGAAGCAGCAAACAAAATAATAATCGGTCTCATAAAGAAACATGTGGGAAAAAAGCCTAAGAGTTGGCACAAAACCTTAGACCAAGCGTTTTGGGCTTGTCGAACATCTCCAAAAGAAGCTACAAACACTACGCCATTCCAATTGACATTTGGGCATAACGCAGTACTCCCAGTTGAGATATATTTGCAGTCAGTTCGGATACAAAGACAGGCAGAAATCCCTCCTAACATGTATTGGGAATTGATGATGAATGAATTAGTAGACCTGGACGAAGACAGACTTCGAGCATTGGACATGATAAAAAGACAAAAAGAAAGAGTGTCCAGAGCATACAACAAGAAGGTGAAAGGTAAAACTTTTAGCAATAATGACTTAGTCTGGAAAGTTATATTACCTATAGATCGAAAGAATCAAGCACTTGGTAAATGGTCCCCACACTGGGAGGGACCCTTTCGAATCTTGAAAGTATTTTCGAATAATGCTTACGAGATAGAAGAGTTAGCAGAAGATCGCAGGATCCTAAGAGTAAACGGGAAGTATCTAAAGAGATACAAACCAAGCATGCACGAAGTAAAGATTGCAAAAACGTAGATATTGAAGTATACTACGTAAGCCAAAATGGTTGAATTAACACCAAAATGGCTTTGTTGTCTAAACAAATATGTATGGCAAAATAAAAGAAGAGACGAAGAAATTTGCTTAACATCTTCCGTTAATAATTAAGGGAGTACATTCGTTACAGGAGATTTGGTTTCCAAAACATGGAAGGTTACAAAAAGAAACTAAAGCAAATAAAAACCTAGACTAAACCACCTCCTAGTTGATCCTCTGGTCTAAGCCTTCCAAAGGCAACAGGGGCAAGCTCTCTGCCTCGAACATGTTCATGGATCCGGAGTTGCGCATCCTTCTCACTATTCCCTTTTTAAGGAATATGTAAGACAAGTGCCTTCCATATGGAAGACAGGTCACAACCCCTTGACGGGAAGCAGCCATGGAAACGGCTTCGACAAGCCCTTTGAAAATCATTAAAGGGAAGTTGATTTTCTTCCCACGAAGGGCACCGAGGATAAACTCCAAGTCCTCCACCATGATGCTGTTTTGGTCATGGTTTCGTGGTTGAAAGTTAACCACGAGCAGTTGATGCCAAACCCTGATGACCTTGGCACTATAAGGGTCGTTGTCCATGAGAGTCCTCAATAGAAGATGAGTCGTCATGTTGAAGCTATTGTCATCAAAGGTTTCACCAGAATTGTTGCATCTTGTAACACCCGTATAATTTTAATATTAATTTAATTGGAATATTGAATTAATAATTAGAATTATTGAGGATTTTGTGAAAATAATGAATAAATAATGATTTATGGCATTTTGGCCATATGAGTAAATAGTAAAAGAAGGAGGGTGATTTTATAATCCTTTTACTAAATTATTATTATTTTCATAAAACATTGGGATTTGGGAAAGGAAGAAAGAACGTGAAAGAACAAAGGGTTGAGAAAACGAAGAACGTGAAGGAGAACTGTAGAGGGAGAGACCAAGGATCAAGAACTCTTGTCTAAGGTAAGGGGAGACTCTCCATTTAATCTCTATTATCGTGTTATGGATAGTGATGTTGATTAGGAGTATTGTTTGGATAATTGATTCTATATTCTGGATTTTACTCTGTGTTCATCGTTAAAAATTGAGGTGTTAATCCCTAATAACTGATAGATTTAGGGTATGATGAACGAAATTGATTATGGAATCATATACTATGGTTATGGACGAAATTGTATGCTGTTTAGATGCAATTTTTCTGGTTTTTAGACTCAAATTCGTGGACTGGTATGAGTAAAAATGAATGGGTTTTGGACTGTTACGAATTCTGCAGGTTCTGGGCATTTTCTGGTGTTTCGCGTATGAAACAGTGCCATACGCGTATGGAATGAGGTCATACGCGTATGGGGGACACTCCCAATGGGCTATACGCGTATGATACGCAGTTGCCCTGTCCCAAATACCACGTACCGGTGTTTTGCGTATGGGAGCGTATGAGGATGTTCGTACGCGTATGGAAATTTTGAAAGACGAAAATATTTCTGGTGATACACGTATGGCAAGGCTGATACGCGTATGAGTTGGTTTCTAGGCTATTTTGAGTTCTGGTGAATTGCGTATGATACGCGTATGAGGCAAGGTGATACGCGTATGGACGCGTATGGGTCATATGATACGCGTATGACGTTCTGTGTGTGAAATTTCTGTTTTGTGATTTTTCTGGAAAGTTCAATGATGTGTAACTTTCGATTGGTATGCCTGTTTTGTATACTGTTTGGTACTGTGTAAACCTTGTAATGTGATTCTATGGTTTACTGATGTTTTAATTGTATTGAATGATGTGATGTATATATGAACATGCTTAGTATTGGTGATGATGATGAAATGAGTATAGATGATGCTACTCATAGTATGATGATGAAGTATGTTATATATATGTTGCATGCATTCATAAACATGGGCTGAATCCTATATGATGAGAGGATTCAGCGAGGGGCAGAATTCCCATTGTGTGGAATTTGTGCTGGCAGGGCCGTATCTGGATGATGATAGATCGGTTGGTGGATGATTTCCACTGGTGATGATTGGTACCACATGCATAGTGTCAGTTTCATACATGTGCATGATTTGTTTGTAGCATGATTGTATATGTTATGTGTTGACTATCTGTTATCTGTGGATATATGAATGGTGATTTGTCTGAATATGAAATAATTGGGTGAATGATATGACTATGATATGTTATTGTTTATGATGTGATAACATTGGTTAACTGTGATGAGACTCACCCTTACTTGTTGTCATTTTCAGATTGAGGATAGCGGCGCGTCTTGGTGAGGATTAGCTCATAAGTCGGTTTTTTAGTTATAGTGTCGGTGTCATGCTCTGGTAGATGTAACACTGGGAACACGTCTGTTTTGAGTTGGTTATAACTCTATTTGGTTTTGTTGATTGAGTCGGATACATTAATGATGAATGTTGACTCTGTGTTTTTAATTCCGCTGTGTAAAACATGATTTTATTTAATGAGTTATAATTTCAGTTGTTTTCAGTGTATGCATGACTTATACCGATGCGTGTTTTATTATTTATGAAATTGTGATGCCTCTCTACATGTTACTCTGATTTAATAATTATTATTTGCCGCGGGTTATTAGAGGGGTGTTACAATAGTGGTATCAGAGCATAGTCGGTCGTTGTGACCAGAGTCTTAGTGTCAGTCTTCTGTGTATGCGACTAATACGAGTTATTCGTCGATACTTTTGTTCTGATCGGATTGTTTGTGTTAGGCAGAACGATGGCTGGAAGAGGAGGAAGAAACGATGATGCTATCGCTGAGGCTCTGGGCATGATTGCTGGTGTGCTAGGAGGGAATGCCAATGGAGCTGCGATTGGTGCTGATAGACAACTGAACAGTTTCCAGAGGAACAATCCTCCATTGTTCAAGGGCACGCATAATCCTGAGGGTGCTCAGAAATGGCTTAAGGAGATCGAGAGGATTTTCAGAGTCATTGACTGTGCTGAGGATCTCAAGGTGAGATATGGCACTCACATGTTATCTGAAGAAGCTGATGACTGGTGGATGTCGACCAGAGCTGAGCTGGATGCTGGTGGTACAGCAATTACCTGGACTGTATTCAGGAGGGAATTTCTGAGGAGGTATTTTCCTGAAGATGTCAGGGGAAGAAAGGAAGTTGAATTTCTGGCGCTGGTTCAAGGCAATATGTCAGTACCGGAGTATGCTGCCAAGTTTGTGGAACTGGCAAGGTACTATGTGCACTACAATGATGACGAAGCCAGTGAGTTCTCGAAATGTGTCAAATTTGAGAATGGTCTTCGTGATGAGATCAAGCAGGGTATCAGGTACCAGAGAATCCGGAGGTTTGTTGATCTGGTAGATTGTAGCAGGATTTTTGAGGAAGATAACATCAAGCTGAGGTCATCCCACTCTCGCGAGTTGGTTGACAGAAAGGGTAAGAAGCCTATGGATAGAGGTAAGCCATATGGTAGAGGTAAACCTGTTGATTGGAAGAAACCCAGTGGGGGAGATTCCAGTGCTCGTATCAGGTGTTACAATTGTGGTGAGATGGGACATCGTAGGAATGAATGCAAGGTTGATCAGAAGAAGTGCTACAGGTGTGACCAAGTGGGTCATATTGCTGCTGACTGCAAGAAAAGGATTGTGACTTATTACAATTGTGGAGAAGAAGGCCACATCAGTCCTAATTGTCCTAAGCCGAAAAAGAACCAATCGGGAGGAAAGGTTTTCGCCTTGACAGGATCAGAGACTACCCCCGAGGACAGGTTGATTAAAGGTACGTGTTTCATTCATGGCACACCTTTAGTTGCAATTATTGATACTGGAGCAACTCATTCTTTTATTTCTTTGTATTGTGCTATGAGGTTGAATCTAGAGATATCTGATATAAACGGAAGTATGGTTATTGACACTCCTGCGTCGGGTTCAGTAACTACTTCGTCTGCATGCTTGAATTGTCCGGTTGACATTTTTGGTAGAGAATTCGGAATGGACCTAGTGTGTCTTCCGTTGAAACAACTCGATGTAATCCTGGGAATGAACTGGTTGGAGTTCAACCGTGTTCATATCAACTGTTTTACGAAGACGGTAATTTTTCCTGAAGAGGTTAGTTCGATTGGTCTGGAAATGACAGCTAGACAGGTGAATGAGGCTATCGAGGATGGAGCAACAGTGCTTATGTTGTTCGCATTGATGAATGTGAAGGAGAAAGTGGCGAGTGGCGAATTGCCTGTGGTGTGTGATTTTCCAGAAGTTTTTCCAGAAGATGTGAATGAATTGCCACCGGAAAGAGAAGTGGAGCTTTCTATTGAATTGGTTCCGGGAACTAGTCCAGTGTCGATGGCACCGTACCGTATGTCACCGTCTGAATTGGCTGAACTGAAGAAGCAGTTAGAGGAATTGCTTGAGAAGAAATTTATTCGTCCTAGTGTTTCGCCGTGGGGTGCGCCGGTGTTACTGGTAAAGAAGAAAGAGGGTTCAATGAGGCTGTGTGTAGATTACAGACAATTGAACAAGGTTACTATCAAGAATCGGTATCCATTACCGAGGATTGATGATTTGATGGATCAGTTGGTTGGGGCATGTGTATTTAGTAAAATTGATCTGAGGTCTGGGTATCATCAGATTCGTGTGAAAGACGACGATATTCAGAAGACTGCCTTTAGAACGAGGTATGGACATTATGAGTATTCTGTAATGCCGTTTGGAGTTACTAATGCACCTGGTGTTTTTATGGAATATATGAACAGGATCTTTCATCCTTATCTCGATAAGTTTGTGGTGGTGTTTATAGATGATATCCAGATATATTCTAAGAACGAGGAGGAACATGCAGAGCATCTCAGAACTGTGTTAGAATTGTTGAAAGAGAAGCGACTTTTTGCCAAACTGTCGAAGTGTGAATTTTGGTTAGAAGAAGTCAGTTTTCTTGGACATGTGATTTCTAAGGATGGTATTGCTGTGGATCCTACAAAGATAGAAGCTGTGTCTCAGTGGGAAGCTCCGAAATCAGTATCAGAGATTCGTAGTTTTCTTGGTCTTGCAGGTTACTACAGAAAGTTCATTGAAGGATTTTCAAAGTTAGCATTGCCGTTAACTAAATTAACCAGGAAGGGACAAGCCTTTATTTGGGATGCAAAGTGTGAAGAAGGATTCCAAGAGCTTAAGAGGAGATTGACTAGTGCTCCTATTTTGATTTTGCCAAATCCGACAGAATCATTTGTTGTTTATTGCGACGCATCACTGATGGGTCTAGGTGGTGTATTGATGCAGAATCAACAAGTGGTCGCTTATGCGTCGAGACAACTCAAAGTGCATGAAAGGAATTATCCGACTCATGATTTGGAGTTGGCAGCTGTGGTGTTTGTTTTGAAGCTGTGGCGACACTATTTGTATGGTTCGAGATTTGAGGTGTTCAGTGATCATAAGAGCTTGAAGTATCTCTTTGATCAGAAAGAGCTGAATATGAGGCAGAGAAGGTGGTTAGAATTTCTGAAGGATTATGATTTTGGTCTGAATTACCATCCGGGTAAGGCAAACGTCGTGGCTGATGCATTGAGTAGGAAGACCTTGCATATGTCTATGCTAATGGTGAGGGAATTGGATTTGATTGAACAATTCAGAGACTTGAGTTTAGTGTGTGAAGGTACTCCTACTAGTGTTAAATTGGGTATGCTGAAGCTGACTAGTGGTATTCTTGAAGAAATCAGAGAAGGTCAGAAAGCTGATGTTGGATTGATTGATAAGTTGACTTTGGTTAATCAAGGCAAGAGTGGTGAATTCAGAGTGGATGAGAATGGTATACTGAAGTTCGGTGACAGAGTTTGTGTTCCTGACGTTGATGAACTCCGAAAGCGTATTTTAGAAGAAGGACACCCGTAGTGGGTTGAGTATTCATCCTGGTGCTACTAAGATGTATCATGATTTGAAAAAGTTATTTTGGTGGCCTGGAATGAAGAAGGAAATTGCTGAATTTGTGTATTCTTGTTTGACTTGCCAGAAGTCAAAGATTGAACATCAGAAACCATCTGGGTTTATGTAACCGATGCTTATTCCTGAGTGGAAGTGGGATAGCATATCAATGGATTTTGTTTCGGGTTTTCCGAGAACCGTCAGAAATTGTGAAGCTATTTGGGTTGTGGTAGACAGGTTGACGAAGTCTGCACATTTTATACCGGTGAGAATGGATTACCCGATGGAGAAGCTAGCTCAGTTGTATATTGAGAAGATAGTTAGTCTACATGGTATTCCTTCGAGTATCGTGTCAGACAGAGATCCGAGGTTTACATCTAAATTCTGGGAAGGTTTGCAGAAAGCTTTGGGTAATAAGCTGAGATTGAGCTCTGCTTATCATCCGCAGACTGATGGACAGACTGAGAGGACGATTAAGTCGTTAGAGGATTTGTTGCGTGCTTGTGTGTTGGAAAAAGGAGGTACTTGGGATAGTTATCTACCTTTGATCGAGTTTACCTACAACAACAATTATCATTCGAGTATCGGTATGGCTCCGTTTGAGGCTTTGTATGGTAGGAGATGTAGGACGCCGTTGTGTTGGTACGAATCTGGTGAGAGTGCTGTGATTGGTCCTGAAATTGTACAACAAACTACAGAGAAGATTAGGATGATTCAAGAGAAGATGAAAGCTTCTCAGAGTCGACAGAAGAGTTATCATGACAAGAGGAGGAAAACACTTGAGTTTCAAGAGGGAGATCATGTGTTCATGAGAGTTACTCCTATGACAGGGATTGGTCGGGCATTGAAGTCGAAGAAGTTGACTCCGCGTTTTATCGGACCATTCCAAATTTCTGAAAGAGTGGGAGAAGTGGCTTATCGTATCGCTTTACCGCCGATGCTTGCAAATTTACATGATGTATTTCATGTGTCTCAGTTGAGGAAATACATTTCAGATCCGTCCCACGTGATCCAAGTAGATGATATACAGGTGAAAGATAACTTGACGGTTGAGACCTTACCTGTGAGGATTGAGGATCGAAGGCTGAAGCAATTGCGTGGCAAGGAAATAGCTTTGGTCAGAGTGGCTTGGGGAGGACCTGCTGAGGGAAACGTTACCTGGGAGCTAGAGAGTCAGATGAAGGATTCTTATCCAGAGCTCTTTACCTAAGGTATGTTTTCGAGGACGAAAACTCTTTTAGTGGGGGAGAGTTGTAACACCCGTATAATTTTAATATTAATTTAATTGGAATATTGAATTAATAATTAGAATTATTGGGGATTTTGTGAAAATAATGAATAAATAATGATTTATGGCATTTGGGCCATATGAGTAAATAGTAAAAGAAGGAGGGTGATTTTATAATCCTTTTACTAAATTATTATTATTTTCATAAAACATTGGGATTTGGGAAAGGAAGAAAGAACGTGAAAGAACAAAGGGTTGAGAAAACGAAGAACATGAAGGAGAACTGTAGAGGGAGAGACCAAGGATCAAGAACTCTTGTGTAAGGTAAGGGGAGACTCTCCATTTAATCTCTATTATCGTGTTATGGATAGTGATGTTGATTAGGAGTATTGTTTGGATAATTGATTCTATATTCTGGATTTTACTCTGTGTTCATCATTAAAAATTGAGCTGTTAATCCCTAATAACTGATAGATTTAGGGTATGATGAACGAAATTGATTATGGAATCATATACTATGGTTATGGACGAAATTGTATGCTGTTTGGATGCAATTTTTCTGGTTTTTAGACTCAAATTCGTGGACTGGTATGAGTAAAAACGAATGGGTTTTGGACTGTTACGAATTCTGCAGGTTCTGGGCATTTTCTGGTGTTTCGCGTATGAAACAGTGCCATACGCGTATGGAATGAGGTCATACGCGTATGGGGGACACTCGCAATGGGCTATACGCGTATGATACGCAGTTGCCCTGTCCCAAATACCATGTACCGGTGTTTTGCGTATGGGAGCGTATGAGGATGTTCGTACGCGTATGGAAATTTTGAAAGAGGAAAATATTTCTGGTGATACACGTATGGCAAGGCTGATACGCGTATGAGTTGGTTTCTAGGCTATTTTGAGTTCTTGTGAATTGCGTATGATACGCGTATGAGGCAAGGTGATACGCGTATGGACGCGTATGGGTCATATGATACGCGTATGACGTTCTGTGTGTGAAATTTCTGTTTTGTGATTTTTCTGGAAAGTTCAATGATGTGTAACTTTCGATTGGTATGCCTGTTTTGTATACTGTTTGGTACTGTGTAAACCTTGTAATGTGATTCTATGGTTTACTGATGTTTTAATTGTATTGAATGATGTGATGTATATATGAACATGCTTAGTATTGGTGATGATGATGAAATGAGTATAGATGATGCTACTCATAGTATGATGATGAAGTATGTTATATATATGTTGCATGCATTCATAAACATGGGCTGAATCCTATATGATGAGAGGATTCAGCGAGGGGCAGAATTCCCATTGTGTGGAATTTGTGCTGGCAGGGCCGTATCTGGATGATGATAGATCGGTCGGTGGATGATTTCCACTGGTGATGATTGGTACCACATGCATAGTGTCAGTTTCATACATGTGCATGATTTGTTTGTAGCATGATTGTATATGTTATGTGTTGACTATCTGTTATCTGTGGATATATGAATGGTGATTTGTCTGAATATGAAATAATTGGGTGAATGATATGACTATGATATGTTATTGTTTATGATGTGATAACATTGGTTAACTGTGATGAGACTCACCCTTACTTGTTGTCATTTTCAGATTGAGGATAGCGGCGCGACTTGGTGAGGATTAGCTCATAAGTCGGTTTTTTAGTTATAGTGTCGATGTCATGCTCTGGTAGATGTAACACTGGGAACACGTCTGTTTTGAGTTGGTTATAACTCTATTTGGTTTTGTTGATTGAGTCGGATACATTAATGATGAATGTTGACTCTGTGTTTTTAATTCCGCTGTGTAAAACATGATTTTATTTAATGAGTTATAATTTCAGTTGTTTTCAGTGTATGCATGACTTATACCGATGCGTGTTTTATTATTTATGAAATTGTGATGCCTCTCTACATGTTACTCTGATTTAATAATTATTATTTGCCGCGGGTTATTAGAGGGGTGTTACACATCTCATCAAGTTAGAGATGGTGGAAGGAGTGATTCTGATTTGGGCACGTCGAACTTCAGAGACTATAGTAGTTCTGCCCTCTGGATCTATGCGTAGGGACGCAAACATCCAGAAATCAGCCAGCATGTTGGGATAAACTGGTCACTCCAGGATTTCATAATAGAAATCGAGTTCTTGATTGGCAAAGAGAGCACTGATGCTGATGAAGTTTTCATCAAACTCTTCTTCGGAAAGTTTGAACTCTTTCTTTATGCAAGCTCTGATGTTGTTATAAGTAAGAGGTTGCGCCATGAGGAGAAGAAAAAGTTGAAAAGATTTGTCTTTTAGACTCTGTGTTTTTGAGAAATGGAGGAAGAGAAACAAGGTTTCAAGCAAGTGTGAAAGAAGAAGTGTGATGTTAATCCTTTATATAGACCTGGGGCAATAGAGGGACGGTTTAATTATAATGATTGATTGGACTGCGTTTGGTATTCCAAAGAGGAGTTATGGCTTCCGCCGTTTCCCGCCCTAGGAAGTTGAAATGTAATCATGAGAAACTGGTGCACGCACGTCTTAAAAGAGACGTTTTGAAGGAAGTGACGTCATCACTTAAATGATGGTTACGGCTAAGGGAGTGGAAACGTCAAGTCTAGACTAGAAGGAGTGCGAAGGATAGTCAGGTCACGTGCTTGCATTTATTAAGATTACTGTGACAATTAAATATATTTTGGCAAGATTTGAAGAATTGCTAAAGTGTTACACATAATCTTTGAAAAATGGAATAGAATATAAAAACCGGCAAACAAAAGGTCTACATAGATATATTCCTGGTGGAATTCGATTACAAGATAAATCAATGTGCATTACAGAAAAGTCATTACAAGATTCGAAAGGACTAATTAAAATCTCTAGGAAGAGTGTCTTTTATCTTCGAATACTGAATCTCCCAGGAAGACATGCGAAGTTCAATCAAGGCCCGTTGTTTCTTCAGTTCGTCAATTTCGGGAACTAGTTTTTGTGCAGCTTCGAAATGCTGGATTCCTAAACGCGCAACTTCAGTCAATTCCTGCTCACTGGACTGTTGAATGGTTGCCTTACGAGATTCAGCCTCCTTTATCTTTTCTTCAAGCTGGACAATCTCTTGTTTCCAGGATTGGATATTCCGCTCACATTCATCGTACTCTTGTTGTTTCTCTGAGCGTTTAAGCTTGAGAGCATCACCTTTCTTCGACGCATCAGTAGCGGCTTTCCAAGATGAACTATGAGAAGCCACCTTCGTAGTAAGTTGTTCCTCAATATTGCGACGTCGAAGAATGTTTGATTGAAGTTGTTCGATCAGAGAACCCAGCAAAACAATCACCTCCGAGACTTCTTTCGAAACCAGAAGTAGATCCACCTTTTTTAGAAGTTGATTCAAGCCGTGACTTTTGGTAGGATCCTAGCTAAGAATTTCGACGAGGTTGGTTTCGAAGAACTTTTCCTTTATCTGATGAAGAAGTACAAAAGTATCCTCTTTGTCACCAGATTCTGGATGGACAGCTGGAGAAGTTTCGAGCTCAGAAGGCAAAATGTTATCAGTATTCATCATAGCCTTGAGGAAGTTGAGAGGATCAGTTTGTTTAAGCTGCTCCAATTCTGAAGGAGTGGGCTTTGCTGGGGCAGGCGTCGAAGTAGTTTCAGGAGAAATTATGGTCCCAAAAGGTGTAGTTTCATGAGGAACTACTGTGGCTAGCTTGGAGGTTTCTTCCATAACATCTTGTTCAGATAAAGAATCCTCACTACCAGTTGGATGACCAGCTGCATTGTGGCTACCTGAACATTGTTGATCTGCTTTTTCGCTCTTGTGAGTAGGTGGAGAATCATCGGTTGAATGGCTTTCTTCGACTGGCATATTAGGAATGATGGTCGCTAAAGGCTGAGCATCTTCGACAACTGGTGAAAGCACGTGAGATTTGTCTGCATTAAGTAATTAGGACACATTATGATGGGTAGATTGCAAGAAATCTGTTTGTCGTAAGGAAAAAAAAAGTACACTTACCTTGGAGACTATCAAGGTCGATGGTAAGGTTGAAGGCTTTGAGATCAGAAGTGGCTGTGCCAGCATCATCCTACAACCCTAAGGTAAAATGTTAACTTAATTGTTTAAGTTAAAATTTATAGAGATGATTATGTTATGAGATCCAAATACCTTGGTTGGAATGTTATCTGGACTCGAGTTGTGGCTCTCCATAACAAGAACGTTACTACCACCTTTCAAAGGTGATTCTTCAGAAGATACCTTATCAGCCGGTGAAGGAATCTTCGAAGAACCAGACCCCTTTTCTTTGCCTGAAGGAGTGAAAGTCTTCTGTCTTTTCTTGTGTCCTTGCCTGGTGCGAGGAGGAGATTTGTCTTCATCATCTAAAACAACGGTTTGAGGATCTTTTCGCTTCGAGTGCACCAGAGGTTTCGAAGTCTGAAGAATATGAATTGAGCAAAGTAAGTACCATCCACAGAAATATACCAATTGGAAAATAAAATGCGTGTATACCGTGGGTTTCTTGCCGGTCGTGGTAGAATCACTCCTACTTGCCTTGTTGCTCTTCAAAACTCCAGAATCCTTTTGTGCAGCGGCTTTTTTGATCTTTCTCTTTCGAGCTACGGCTGTAGTTGAAACTGGAATCAGTATTTCAACCAAAAGAAACAAAAGTTAGTCGAAAGTTGTCTAAACCCAAACCTTCAGGTATTGGAGTCAAGACACGAACATGTTCAAGATCTATATGAAGGTGTCCTTTGAAAGTATCCAGGGTATGCTTAGTCGGGACCACTCGTTCAGCGCGTTTTTTAGTGCTTTCCTGAAGAATTTTAATAGCGTTCCCACACACGAACCAGACTGGGAAAGGAGGGCTCAAAGCCACACCAAAATCAGCACTTGGCAGTGGAGGGAATTTCGGAGGATTAAGTTTGAAAGCCACTTCATAACGCAGTTCTGGTTGAACAGACGGGGGCAGTTTCAACTTATCCAGTTTAGCAGAAAACTTTTCGCGCAAAATGATTGCAGCTTCACGAACGGTCCGACTAAGATCATCAGGCCTGTAAATGGTTTCAAAGAATTTTTCAAAGGCTTGTATTTCTTTAATATGAGTTGAAGTACCTTTGTGAAATTTTTCCTGCACATCATCAAAAGCTTCAGTTAGTTCGCGAGTAAGGCTCTCAGCATCGAAGATTTGCATGGTGTAGTAATCTGTCCACCATTTTTGGAAATCTGGAGTAGAATAAAAGGCAGGTTCGAAAGGAATAGGAGAGATATTGGTAACACCAGTGTATCTGGCGATTTTTTATTCACACTCAACTTCAGTTAGATACAAAGTGTGTAGACACATATGGTTCCTTTTCTCATATAGACATTTGGGTTTTATTTGAACCAATCCAAATTGTCTCGACACCAAATTTGGTTGGTAGCAGAGAAGAACACATTGGCTTTTGGAGGGTCGAAGACGGTGATAGAACAGCCTTGGGGTAAGAAAAGCTTCCCAAATAATTACAAATTCAGTCTGTTGATCTAGGGACGTCGCTGGAAACCTTCGAGTGAACCATTCAGGACCCACTGTCCTTTGTACGAATGGAGCCATTGAAGGGCTGAATTGATCACACTGAGCAAACATCATGACATATGCTAAAAAGTGTTCACGAAGCTTCCCAGTATCTTCTTTAGGAGTTAGCGAAGCCAACCTGGTTCCTTCTACAGCTCGATTTTTGATGTCTGGATCTTCTTCGTTGACAGTGCCTCGAAATGGGAGGTGAGCTTCGAAAGTAGCATTAAGCCACAGTTGCAAAAACCAGAAAGGACCAGCAAAGAGAAGAGATCCTGATTCATAATTCTTAACAAGGTCTGTTGCTTCACCTAGGTTCTCATAGAGAAACCCTAAAATTAACTGGCTTAGGTTCAGTTGTGTTCCAGCGTGTAGTTGATTGGCCATACAAAGATACCTCTTTGCTACCTGTATGGACCTAGAGCAGAAAACGCACCTCGAAAGCCATAAGGCTAAGAAAGCAATATGCTCTTCGTCTGAGACTACCTCATTGTTTTCGTCATGATATTGTTGAATGAATGCAGTATAAGTAACTGTTGCTTCGCTAAAGTTAATGGTATCGGTATCCATGACATTAGGGTCAAAGGTCTCTCCGGTTGGTCGAAGCCCCGTGATAGCAGCTATGTCGAAAAGAGTGGGGGTGACCATTCCACACGGAAGATGGAAAGTGTTATGGGAAGCATCCCAGAAATGAACTGATGCCACTAACATGGTTTGGTTATACTCCAAACCAGTCTTGGACAGTTGGATTAAATCGTAAATACCCAGTTGTTTCCAGAAAGAGGCCTTGTGTTTCTCTACTCTTGTTAGCCAGGCGTAATACAGTTCAGGGTCTTTTGCTAAAGGAATTGACCTAAAAACTCTCAAAAAATTGGTTATATAGTTTAACCTAATTTTCTCTAGGGCTGAAGGGGTTACGGTCGAAGTGTCTTCTGCACTATCAGGATCTGCTAAGATAGGACGGCCATCTTCATCTATTTTGTTCTTACTAACTAAAGGCCTAGTTTTATAATAAGTAGGAAAGAATTTATTCAGAGAAGAGTTAGTTTCTCCTGGTAAAGGACCCATGAAGGCATGAGTTTTTCCAGAAAGTTCAAAGGGAACGATTACCTGAGAAGCATAAATGGCGCGCACTTCTGCAGTATTTGGGTTTGGTATGTATTCTTGATCCCCCATCTGTGTAGATTTTTGAAGTTTCAAAGTTGGTTGAAGAACATTTGAGGAAGATGCCATGAGTAAGCTTGATTTGAGAAATGGGTTTGAATGGAACCAGAGACGTTTCTTTTTTGTAGAAAGAATGAAGAAAGTTATATGAGCGTATGAGTTCAGGTATTTAAAGGTTTAACGGAAACCCTTTCAAGTCTTTTGGGTAAAAACCAAGAGACACGCGGCAGACGTTGATTTAATCCAACGGCGGTCGAATAGTTATTAGCTTTACTCCTAGTATGTAGGAGTAATAATCATGAAGTAAGACCAGAACGTGGGAATGTAAGTTATGAGTAGACATCTTTGAAAATGACAAGACGTTTTGGAAACAGAGTCATAAACGATTATGACGTCAGTCAATGATCTTGGAACTCTAAAACGAAATCTTGCTACAGCAAGAAACGCCTATTTCTCTTGTCTTTCGAAACAAGCATTTATTGGGGGCAATTTGTTAGCTGAAGATTTCGTTTGGGAAGAGATGCCCTTCGAAGGCCTGAAATTCGAAGGAGGTGGTTACTGATGACCATCTTTGAAGACAGAGAATGGCTACTGATGGCCATGCTTCGAGAATGATGTTTAAGTTGAAACAAAATAGTGAGCACCGAAGCTAAATTCGAGAAGAATGATCTTTGGAACTTAGACGTTTTTGTGAAATATGCAAAGTACTGAAGCTTAGCGTGTTTTCGTGGCATTCTCGATTATAATTATGTTGCCACGCGTCGAAGGAGGATTCAGGCGGGATGATTTGAATTTCTAAGTAGTTTATGTAACCGCACGAAGACAGATGGCATCCCTGGATTTTCTGCGAGCAGCGTGGCATTAGATTAGTGTAGGACCGTTAGGGTCGAAACTAGTATAAATAAGGGTCTTAATGTTAGGATTCCGTGTGCATTTTGTACAAATCACTCACATATTGCTCAAGTATCAAGTGTTAAGAGAAAGAGTTCGCTGAGAAATGTACGTATGACACCAACACTAATTTAAATACATGTGTATTTTCCTTTATTCAAGTATCTTTCGATATTATTACGTTTTCGTTTACTTTCTGTCATTTACATTCCTGCACTCTTTATTTTTATGTCATTTATCTTCGAAGCACTTATCTTTTTTGCACTTTAAGATTCTCGCACTTTTACAGTTTTGTCTTATGTTTTATCTTTAACTTACCCTTTCGCTGGTGTTATATTTACGTGTATAACAAGGTGATTGCTAATCTTTATTTATTTGATTAAGTATTTCTTATTTCGAGACACACCAATCATAGACATAATTCAAACTATCATGAATAACAACCTATTTGACTATGTCCTAGGATCAATCTAGTCGATCCTGCGAGTAACCAAATCATATTTATTATAGTTTGGAAGACTAGCGGTTGTTTACCGGAAATCACCGTAAACAGACAGATAATTATTAATTTGCAATAATCACTACATGATCATGAGACTTAATAATAAGAGAAAACACAAATTCAAACATACTTCCGCGTATAGAAACAATGCTAGATAATAAAAGTTATTTAACTCATTTAGCTGATTTTGTATGTAGCATAGACTTATTTGTTTTTCTCTAAAGACGATCCAAGTACCTAAATGTTAAAACAAAAATCAAATATTAAAGTGAGATATGAAATCAAAATAAATTGAGAATAATAAATATAAATTCACATCAAATTTTAAATGTACGTATGTGCACCAAAATCATACAACAGATAGATCTAGCCACTTAATACCCCACACCCGATCTCTAATACACTTTGGTGAAAGATAACAAAGATCTACATGCTTTAAATAATGCTCTAATTGTAATTTGACGGGATCTTAAAGATCCATGACCAAACATATCAATCTTTTTAGCGTATCTAGTAGGGAGACTAATCATTATTATCATGGCAGTAGAACAACTATCTTTTGTGCTTGCACCCACGACATATTTTTCAAAACAATCTACTAAATTTGTATTTTGTTGGGAGATTAAATCCATTGATATTAATATATGCATCATAATAATAGCAACAACGCACAACACATATTTTTTATAACCACAAAGTACAACAACAACACACAAGACACCATTTTAAAACCATAAATAGTAATAAAGCAAAACTTAAAATTATAAAACCACAAACAACAACACCTCCTAGTTCTTGATGCTTCAGTTTTATTTTTTTTACTTATCATTTTCTACTCCAATTTATCGTATCTTCCACGAGTCAATCTATGTGGATATAGATTTTTCAACCATGTTTCGCTTTCTCTTTTGACTCTTAGCTTGTTATAAACATAGTTGAAATTAAAATTTGCAGGTTGTATTTTAAAAGGATGAAACACAATATAAGACTATACTTCATGTTGTGTACAAGTGTGAGTTGTTAGTCCAACATTGCTTAGAAAAGTGGAGGTTGATCATTTTATAAGTGAGAGGACACATACACCTATTACCTTAAAATTTTGGGTTAATATGTGGTATCTCTACCACTTGTGTGTTGCTCTTGACCCAATGTGGATGTTCCTCATGATGACCCAACACTTCACAATATAAGATTCCTACTAACCTTGAACTTAGGAGAATTATGAGACTCGACAATCTAGATTAACAGTAAAACTATACTTTGCATAAAATTTAGACATATATGATATACATTTAATTGTCTCATCTTTAGAAATAGTGTCATTAAATCAATTTGTGAAAGTTTTGATATTCTCCTTAACAATTAATTTTTCCGTTCATCTGAATGATTTATTTCTTAAGTCTCTTGTGAGCGGATAAATATGGTTGAACTTCA
Source organism: Vicia villosa (assembly GCF_029867415.1). Lineage (NCBI taxonomy): Eukaryota > Viridiplantae > Streptophyta > Magnoliopsida > Fabales > Fabaceae > Vicia > Vicia villosa. The sequence continues at coordinate 13,705,059 of NC_081184.1, read as the reverse complement.
TAAATATTATTTAATATATACAAATGTGTTAAAAATTGCATCCCAGGCCATTGACTTAACATTTAAACCTTGAGTGTCCCGACCTTCCTTTCTTCCATGACGAGACTTGTAATCTTTATATAATTCACTTTTGACAAATAGTTTGAACAAAAATCCATAGCTTCTTCAATGATATATCTTTCAACAAGCAAAGCTTTCAAACACTGATGATTCTTCCAATACCCTTTAAAGATCTTCATTTGTCACTCGACTGGATACATTCTTCTTAAATAAACTAAACACAAAATTTAATCTCTCTGATAAGATAATAATTAAGTGAATCATAATATTAAAAAAATATTGAGTGAAATAAATCTATAATATTCTATCCAGTTAAAAATTTTCTAAGAAAATTTATATTTTGTTGCAGTGAGACTTGATTCATTTTCTCTACGATTAATTATTTTCAATATTCATTATTATTATTTATAATAAGGGACTTTTGTCCTTATTTATCATCAAAGGTCAAAGGAAAAATATTTAATAAGTATATAGATTTTAATAAAGGAATAATGAGAGTAAAAAACATAATACAATAAAGAGATGTACTTTAAGACATTTAATAATTCCACTTTAATAAGTGGCTTCTTGTATTTTCTAAGCGTTAAAAACTACATATTTAAACAACGTAGTATAAAACATAAAAATGATCAACATATTTCTATATTCTTCATGAAAAAAATAGAAAGATATGACTCTAATTCTCAAAGGTGTTTATTGTTTGATAATCTTTCTATCTCTATTTGTTGTTATAATCAACGGAGGCAAGTCATTTTTATGGCCATTTTAAAAATTATTAATTATCTTTTACATACATTTTCATCACCGTTTAGTGATATTTCATTTGTTCCTATTTTTCATATCAGGTGTTTTTCCTTGCAAACATTGGCGTCATTGTCCAAAAAATTTGTGTTTCGCTCCTGAACGTAGAATGTGCGTTAATTTCTTTTGTGAATGTGGAATTGAAACAGTGGTATTTCCGCCCTGAACGCACACCAATTAAGAAGATAATGTAAAGTTCAATAATTTTATCAAATTTTTGTATTTATATCAAATTATTTATTAATAATAATAAAGACATTTTTTATTATATTAATTTTTTTAAATATAGTTATTATAATAGTTAGTATGTTTCATCAAGCATTAAATATAATTTAATCATGAGTTTTAAAGACATTATTTTTAAATATTTTTAGTCACTACGGTATTTAATCGTTAGTTGATCATACCTGATAGATTATAATTTTAAAAGGGGGTGTGCATATAATTTACACTAGACTTCTAAGCAATGGTAGACACCATTGATGAAGAACTTGAATAACCAGCAAGAAGATGAAGAAGATCAATAGAGAAGAAAGAGTTTCTGTTATTCATGCTTAAGAGAGGGTTAGTTACATTAGTTACACAAGTATATATAGCTTCGAACAAACTATAACAAACTTAACAGAATAAGTAACTAACTAAACTAAGCTAAGGCCAATCTAAATTGGACAGTTGGCATCATTCTAATTCTCCTTTTTAATTATTTGTTACCCCCCAGAAGCTTGGGGTTGGTAGATATCTACCAAGGCAAGCTTGGACAAGCAATTGAAGAAAGGCTTAGGTCCAAGAGCTTTTGTAAAAACATCTGCAGCCTGTGCATGAGAAGGAACTGGCAGAAGTCTCATAAGTCCAACCTAAAGTTTCTCACGTACAAGATGACCATCAATGTCCAGATGTTTTATGCGCTCATGAAAGACCGGATTGGCTGAAATGTGTAGTGCACTTTGGTTGTCACAGTAAAGAAAAGGAAGACGTGATGGTTGTTGCTGAAGATCCTGAAGAAGAAAGCACATCCATTGAATTTCGTGGGTAGCTGAAGCTAAAGCCCGATATTCAGCCTCAACAGATGAACAACTCACAGTCACTTGTTTCTTTGATTTCCATGAAACCAAGGACTTTCCTATAAAAAAACAATAGCCAGAAATGGATCTGCGCGTATCGATACAACCACCCCAATCAGCATCACTAAATCCAAGGATTTGCAATTCAGAAGATTGAGAAAGGAATATGCCACGAGCAGGTGATCTTTTGAGATACCGAAGAACACGCAATGCCGCTTTGTAATGTGTCTCAGTAGGGGCGCTCATGTATTGACTGAGTTGTTGTGTAGAAAAAGCAATGTCAGGACGTGTCATTGTCAAGTAGATTAGTCTACCAACAAGTCTACGATATGATGTCACATCAGCAAAAGCTGAACCATTGTCATGTGACAATCGTGTGGCAGCATCCAAGGGTGTGGACAGAGGTTTACAACCTATGAGTCCTGCATCTTTCAAAAGATCCTAAAAATACTTGCGTTGGCAAAGAGTGATCCCAGTGGAGGATCTAGCAACTTCAAGGCTAAGAAAAAATTTTAGTTGACCTAAGTCTTTTATGCGAAAGGCTTTGTTCATAGCCAATTTCAGATCATCAAAAACCTGTAAAGAGGTACCTTCCAAGATAATGTTGTCCACATACACAAGGAGTGCTATGAAAGAGGTGGAATCAGACTTAATAAAGAGTGTGTGATCAGCATGCGCATGGACAAACCCCTGAGCTTGAAGAAAATTGGTAAGTTTCTCAAACCATTGTCTACTTGCCTGTTTTAACCCATATAAAGACTTAATGAGCTTGCATACTTGGCCTGGTTTGGAAGGCATTACTCCTTGAGGTATCCTCATGTAAACTGCCTCATGTAGATCTCCATGGAGGAAGGCATTGTTTACATCAAGCTTCCGGTTTTTACAACCCACCATATTTACAACCCACCCACTTTTTATATTATAAATATGAACTATCATTATCCGTTTTATACACACACTTTACAACTCCACTCACTCTCTATCTTTAGAAATTTCATCCAAGCTTAATTTCTTTCACTACAATGTCTTAAACGCCTTTACTTTCAAAGGTGTAGTTCATAGGGGAACATTAGAAAATATCGATGCGTTAGTAAGTGTACTTTAAATATGTTGTAATACACATGATTTCATGTTTCATTTTTATTTATTATTTATTATGTATTTGTTGCCTTGTTTATGATTTTGTATTTATCTTCCAGGAAAACCTTGAGGAAAAATATAGACAAAGAAATCACAAGAAATTTGGTGTCCCCCATATTATATTACCTTATTTGGAAACGGCCGGTTTCGCAAATGTGGCAAAAGTTAAGGATATTATAATTGATACAAGCTTTATATATGCATTACTTGAACGATGGAGACTCGAAGCTCATACTTTTCATTATTAGAATTATTTATGTTACACTAAGATATTTTACTTATACTATAATAATTTAAAAGTAGGGCATATCGTGACTTCCCATGACCAGAAAATTATGACTACTTGATTTGGAATGCAACAACGCATATCATATGCTTATGGAACTTTGAAATGCATCAGTTTAATAGGGTTAAATTGCAATTTGGGTACTTATAGGATAAACCCAATCGCCTAAAAATGCCTCAAAGAACATCATGAAATGAATATGCAAGAGTCATGGATGTATAACTATAAACATGTATACATAAATGAGCAACACAAGTGGAAAAATCGCCACAAGTAATGCTTGATTAAGGAGGCATTTCATGGAGAATTTAAGCCAACTTAAGACTATTTGAATTAGGTTAGATCACTTCCATATACATACACATCAACAACTCAACTTCTTAATGATCCCTGTCAACATTGTTCTACATCAAAAGATACCATCTCCACCACGATAAACTTTCATTAACCCCCAAACCCAAGGCACTTTCAACCAACCATCCACATCCAACCATTACGAACAATCATATCAATATAATTAACCAACTCAACAACAACAAGAAAAACCATCATACAACCATCCATTACAACAACAAATACATTACACCTCATACCAACAACCAAACTACACATCCTAAACACAACAACAACAACAACAACAACAAAATTTCACCTATCAAACACCACAACAACCAACACATTATACATATCAAACCCAACAACAAACATATATGTAAAATATCTTAGTGTCAATCCCTCGTCCTAACTTTGATTACTCCAACACCATTCAACAACCGTCAATCATCAACGTATCAAATTATTACATCGCAACGGCAAAATCTTTGAACCCTTACCCCACCTCATTCACACAGTTATCTAATGACTTTCCTTTGAGAATTTCGATACATTCAAAAACTTTCTTAATCAACTCCCTGTTTTTGATACCTCTTCCTATACGTCAACAACTTCAACCCTCCGTCCACCTACTTCAGAATAATTAGGTTGTGGTTAGGGTTTCTCAATTCATACTCGATGTGGATCCGGTAGTCATTACTTCATTAGTTCTAAACAAAAAGATAGACATGATAATTAATTTATTTTTTCAATTATATTATTGTAACTTTTTATGGTATATTTCAACTTTTTTCAATGTCAATTTGAATTAAATTTCATTAAAATTATTAAAATTTTCAATGACTATTAAATTAATAAATAAATAATTTTAAAAAAAATACCAAAATAAGAAAATGAACAAAACTACTAAAATAAATTACAAAATTAAAATTGAAAATTTTATTTTTTTCATTTTTTATTAATTTTTAATGAATTTCAAAATATTAATTATATTCAAAAAATTTAAAATTATTTAATAATAAAAAATTAAAAAAATATGTGTCATTCTATATGACGAATCGTTAAGAAATTGTCAGCGTTATTTGAGATGACAAATCCTTATTTCTTTTAATTTAAAAATTTGACGCTGCAATTAGATATGGGGCATTTGAGAAATTCTTTTTCACACAATGTGACATTCTAAAAATATGTTTTCATATAGGTAAAAATTCCCAAAGCGTTATATGTTCTTAGTATCATTCAAGGGTCATAGTTATCTCTATAAAAAGGACTGAAATATCCTCAAAAAGGTTTTTTTTTTAAAATATTGTTTTTTACTAACACAATAAAAACCAATATATGACATGACACCTTGGGTATCAACTTTGATCCTATAATTTTTTAAACAACAAATTATCCTATAAAACATTTGATTTAAAGTAAATGAATTGTCACCTCTTTTGATGTATTTTTTTTTAACTAATTGTTTTTAATATTTATTACTATTATTTATATATAGAAAGAGAAATATTATAAAAAAATATATAGAAAGTTTATCATCAACGGTTAAAGGAGAAATATTTTAAAAATATATAAAAAGTTTAATAAACAAAAAAATTAAATAAAGATAAAACAATACTATGATGTAGTTTAAGACATTTATTAATAATTTCATTTTTATGAGTGGCTTCTTGCAACTTCTAAGTATTAAAAGTTATATATTTATAGGTAATAAAGTATGAATCTTAAAATTAATCAAACATATTTCTTATTTTCTTCATGCAAAATTAGAAAAATATGACTCAAATTCCCAAAATTGTTTATGGTTTAATAATCATTCTTTCTCTATTTGTTGAAATCTATGGAGGTAAGTCTTTTTTAAGCCATTTCAAATAATCTTATTTATTTACGCTCACAATTTCGTCACCGTTTAGTAACATTTTGTTTGTTCTTATTTTACATATCAGGTTATTTTCCTTGCAAACATTGGCGTGATTGTCCAAAAAATTTGTGTTTCAGTCCTCAACGTAGGAAGTGTGTTGATTTCTATTGTGCATGCGGGTAAGCAAAACAATAAATAGACAAATACTTTTATGCTCCTTTTTTTAAAAGCAAATCATGAATGATATACATAAATATAAGTATAAAGTAGAAACAAGAGTTATCAAATACATAAGAGAAACAAAAAGCATAATAAAAGCTCAACAACAACAAATCCGGCAAAAACTAGACCGGACAGACAAAAATAAGAGCAAAACAAATACAACATGGTAAGAAAAAACCAACCTAATCAATCCAACAAACCAATCTACTATGAAGACTCAAATGCAATAATTCAAGAGATCACGCTGAAGAGAGTAAGACACAACCACCTATACAAAGCAAAAAAGGAGGACAGTTGGCCACCTACACACCCATAGATGCCCAAACATATGAACGGGTCGTGCTCCCAAGCAAATAGAGAAACTCCAAAACTTGGACCATGGGCACGAGCTCACTTATGTGCCAAGTTAATGTTCAAAGACATCTTGTTATTAGTCGCCAATCTTTTGCTTTTCTAACAAAAATAACTCTTTCATATTTTTTCAAACTATTCATACCACAAAATGCCCTATCGTAACTAGAGCTAAAAATGTCTATTTTCCTTGACCTTGACCCAGAAATAACTTAAACAATCATAACATCAAATGCAACAAAGGACTAGGATTCCCTTCTCACCTAATACTTAATACCAAATCTCATAAAACAAAATGATGATCGTCTGACTCCGCCTTCCCCAAACCCACTCCATACCTCGAATTAATATAACTCAACACAAATTGATACGTCACTAGGTTTTTCCTAATCAACACCTATTTTGAATAAAATACCAGGATAACATTACAACTTTAGAAGGCACCCAGCTCTTCCAAATCCGAGAAAAGCCACACAACATCCTCTCCAACCTAACTTCTCTAGAACCATTCAAAGTCAAAATATTATTGTTAGAAGATCTCATCGAAAAACCTTGATTTTATATCTAGTTTCTAGACTAAGGCTTCCTCCCCCCACCAACGGGGATCTAAAACCTTGAGGACCATACTTTGTTAAACTAATATCTCTTTACAATGAAGACACATTCTCAAGAATCCTTCATTCCCACTTACTTAGAAATGCCGGATGGAAAAATCGTAAATTCTTAACCCTTAAACAACCTTCTCTTTTAGACTAACACACATCCTCCTACTTCACCCAAGAAACCTTTGTCCATCTCTTAGATCCTCCTCAAAAATGCCTTTGCAAACCAACCAAATTATTCCAAAACGATACTGACATCTTCATGAAAACCAATCAAACTCACAAGCATATTAGAGTACAACTCAATCATAAAATCCAAATCACCAACACCTTCTTATTCCCAACCCTAATAGACCATTTAAAATATTTTAAGTTATCCTAAAGAATGCAAGTCATCCAACTCTTGAACCTTCATTCGCCATGAATGTCTAACCACTAACTCATGTCATAGGTCTCCTAAACCCTAAATCTAGAGCTAAGAGGGGTACTTAACCATAATTTAGCAATGATTCGAGACTTCTTGGGCAAAAGCCTACAAACTACCCCGACCCCACTCTTCTCTCAACATCCCGATAGGAAAAATTGATCCAACCTACTCATAGAAACCCTATAAGCAAGATACTAGGTAAAACTCCTTCCAAACAATGGTAAATTTAGTGAAACCCCAAAACTCAAGACATTCAACCAAAGTAGACTCTCAAGCATCCACTCCCCCACCCTTTCTATCGGCAAGACAAAGAATCGCATTAAAGTCTCCAAGGATATACAAAATCTCTCATGTTCCTGAAATAAAAGTTCCCACATAACACTTTTCTTCACCAAAAAGAGCTTGGAATAAACATTCGCGACAAAAAGAAGTTTGGATGCTCACTCTGCACTCCAGACAAAAACAAAGATAACCCGACCAAGAGAACGAGAAGACATAGTTACCTTTTGCATTATGTAAGATAGAAAACAACCATCAACTACAACCCTCAACCAGGGATTAACTCCAACTACAACAAATATACACATAAATACCTACAAAAATCATCATATACTAATGAAGATTATTGACCAACTCCCTAATTTTCCGCTTCTTAATACTACCCCCTCAACCTCTAACATTGAAAGAGCCAATAATTATTGAAATAATTTTCATCCCAAACCATCTAAGTCAAAACATCTATTTCCTCCTACTAAGCCAACTTCCTATTCACTATGGAATCTTCCTAAACAAAAGAAACCCAACATTTTTTAACCAGAGTAAAATATGAAAAGCATCTAGATGAAATGAAGCAAACCTCGAATGATGATCAGCACTCTATTAAAGGGAGCTTGATCTTATCACTGGATGAAATTGAGAAAAAGAAGACAAAGTGTGTTCCACAGCTAATCCTACATTTGGGTCATTAACAGAAACCAAATTATTAGGCAAAAAGAAAATATGAGCTACCTAGATAAGATCACATGAAACTCTCATCTCTCAGATAGGCAATGTCGTAAACTTCAAGATAATAATTGTTAAACAACGATCCACATGCCTCTAGGCCAATAAGGTATGACCACATCTACAAGATAACCATCCTTGTTAAACAACGATCCAGTTTTATGTTTTCATAGTGATTAGGTATATTATAATAATTGTTATATTTTTTGTAGGCCGCCTTTGAGATAGGAAATGAACCTTGATCACCTTATGGCATAACAAGAACATCAGATGAAAGCAATACACATGAGGCATATCATTAGAGTTCTTCATATTACGCATGATTTCCTAATGAAACTTTTATGATCTAAAAGTTTTCTATTATGATAATAGCTTAAGACAATGGACACAAGAATTATTGGTTGTATTAATATTTTAAAAATAGATTGTGATATTGATATCAAACATCTGTTCTTATTTTGTAATTTTGAAGAAGTTGAACTATATATATATATATATATATATATATATATATATATATATATATATATATATATATATATATATATATATATATATATATATATATATATATATATATATATATATATATATATATATATATATATATATATATATATATATATATAAAAGTCAACTAAAGAATGCATTCAACATTAAAATTAACTTTATTTAAATTTACTTTTAGTATTAGTGTTAAATTGTGGCAAAACATTAAAACTCAATTTAGCATATTAATTTTTAAAAAATTGAGATTCTCTTCTTCGGATGACAAGATGTCAGACACAATGTATGTGACAAGATGTCAAACACAATGTATGTGACAATGTGTATGATAAGATAATTGCTTAACTGACAGAATAAAAGAAAAATACAAATAAAATAAGAATTGGTAACCTAGTTCGACGCAAATTAACCTATGTCTGGATGGTGCCAATCCAATGAAAGGAATTCACTCACAATAGTGAGAAGTACAAATTGACTTTAGTTGAAACCTTCTAGTTCAAATGCTTTTTTCCTAATACTACCTATGATTTTCTACTCAAAACCCCTCATAGAAAGAACTTCAATCTTAATATTCAAAAGTACAATTAGTCTTATATGAACTCACTTAGTCTAGTGTCCTTTTCCTAATAATACCCGTGAAAATTTGATCATGGATCCTCTTGAATCTGAGACACCTCTCACTTTCAATCAAACACTATCCCAGTTGTTTGGACATGTTCAGAAGCTTAAGAATGATGACATAAAATTACAACTCAAATACTTTATTCCATAACATAGGAATAAGACTCAAGAATAGAGTATTACAAAACAAATATAAGACTCAACAAAAAACTCTTCTATAGAGTAGATATTTTATCTAAAGTTATAAGTCTTCATAAAGGAGATGAACTCCTTAACTAGCCAAAAAGATAAAGTTCCAAAAGCTCTTAAGAGTAGATATTAGGTGTTATCATAATCAAAACCAAATAACCATTCGGTTGATTGTAGCTTTTCTATTAAATAATTCCACCACCTTGAATCACCTTGACAGTACTTGCAAGCACATAAATCCACATTCTACCATTTTTTTATTATGACAACACATCTCACAAAAAGATGGTAAAAGAGAAAACAAACAAGTAAAGTTTAGAGTGGTTAAACTCTCCCTCATGAGTGGAGAGTATATTATTATACTTCCTCTTAGATTATACTTTGTCCCTTTGGCATAATATAAAAGGTTTGAAATAAGATGCTAAAACTGAATGGTAGATAGGCAAGCAAGTAGTTTACATTGATAAAACATCATTAAAAAACTTTCACTTCATTTATTAAACAACATGAGTGTAATGGAAGGAAACAAGATGGAGAGGAAATAACAAAACAAAATAGAAAAACAATCTAAAGCAATCAAAATAAAAAACTAATTTTTATCCTTATCATCATCGTTGAAAATGCCTAGAAATCCAATTTCGGTTTCTGCAAGCTTGCGAGCATGATGACGAACTCTTAAATTTGTCCTTCTTTGCATTGTTATTTGTTCTTGTTGATTCTGAAGAATGACTTGTTTATTATCTAGAATTGTGTTTAGGAAAGAATCCGTGGAAAAAGTTTAGGTATTTCATAATCAAAATCCTTCAAATTTGTGTTCTTTTCTTGTTGAGTGTATCCTGTAGGAGCTATTATTCTTGCTTTTGAAGGTAGATAAATTGATACCCCATTGTTTATTTTTCCCGTCACCGGGCTTAAGGTATTGTTTCCTATTGCTCTGTATTTATTATCTGTTTCTTCCTCCTTTAAAACGAAGCCAACATGCTCTAGGATTTTGGTGATTAATCCACTATACGGTAAACTCATATTTTTATTTTGGATCCGCATCATATAATGGATCAGTGTATTAGCCCAATTGTTTTTAACTAAATTTTCCAAAAACCATAGCGCAACTATATCGCTTTTGGTTAGGTTAGTAGAGTTTATTTTTCTTGGGAAATGAACATGGTTGACCACATAGTGAATAATGTTAGAACAAGATTTGTTCTTATCAATTATCTTAGTTTTGATGATAACAATAATATGAATTTTGCTTAAGATAATATGGTACTCTAATCCAATGCAATTTCCCTTTCAGGAAATATATATAAAGAGTACGCATAATTCAGCGCTCAGAAGTTGTATCTCAAATGGTTCAGCATGCAACATCAGAACATGGTCTGGCAAGACATCAGAAGATGGTCGAAGCAGAATCAGAACATGGGTCTATGGAAGCATCAGAAGAACATGAGATCAGAAGCACTGAAGATCAGAAGATGGTATCACGCTCAGAAGCACTTCAAGGTCAGAAGATCAGAAGATGCTTTGCACCAAGTTGTTTTGACTCTGATGATATTCAAACGTCGTATTCACAAACATCAGATCAGAAGGAAGTACAGGTGGCAGACTACGCTGACTGACAAAAGGAACGTTAAAAGCTACTAAAGGCTACGTCAGTAGACACAGCGTGAACAAGGCTCGAGGTAGTTGACAAAAGCGTATAACATTAAGTGCAATGCTGTACGGAACACGCAAAGCATTAAATGCATTCAACGGTCATCTTCTCAACGCCTATAAATATGAAGTTCTGATGAGAAGCAAGGTTACCAATTCTTAACAACTCTGAACGAAAAGAAACTTGCTGAAACGCTACTCAATCAAAACTCAGAATCTTCATCTTCATCAAAGCTCACTACATTGCTGTTGTAATATTTTAGTGAGATTAAGCTTAAACGTTAAGAGAAATATCACAGTTGTGATTATCGCTTTTAAGAAGCATTTGTAAACTCTTGAATAGATTACATTAAGTTGTAAGGAACTAGAGTGATCAGTGTGATCAGTATACTCTAGGAAGTCTTAGCAGTTGGCTGAGCAGTTTGTAACTAGAGTGATCGTGTTGATCAGAATACTCTAGGGAAGTATTAGGAGTGAACTAAGCCTAGAGTGATCGTGTTGATCAGTAGACTCTAGAAAAGTCTTAGAGGGTATCTAAGCAGTTGTTCCTGGAGTGATCAGTGTGTGATCAGAAGACTCTGGAAGACTTAGTTGCGGACTAAGTGGAAAACCATTGTAATCCGTGCGATTAGTGGATTAAATCCTCAGTTGAGGTAAATCATCTCTGCGGGGGTGGACTGGAGTAGCTTCGTTAACAGCGAACCAGGATAAAAATAATTGTGCAATTTATTTTTATCGTCCTAGTTTTAAAGTCACACTTATTCAATCCCCCCCTTTCTAAGTGTTTTTCTATCCTTCAATTGGCATCAGAGCGCCGGTTCTAAGGTGCAAGCACTTAACCGTGTTTAGAAAAGATTCAGGAAAAGAAAAACGCTTCATTTAAAAGATGGTTGATGAAAGTGGAAAGTCTACATCTACACCTGCATCTACATCTGGCTCTGCTGAGCAATACAACGGAAACAATGGTTATACTAGACCGCCGGTATTTGATGGTGAAAACTTTGAATACTGGAAAGATAAACTGGAAAGTTATTTTCTGGGTCTAGATGGTGATCTATGGGATCTTCTAATGGATGGTTACAAACATCCAGTAAATGCCAGTGGCGTGAAGCTGTCAAGGCAAGAAATGAATGATGATCAAAAGAAGCTTTTCAGGAATCATCATAAATGTAGAACTGTTTTGCTGAATGCTATCTCTCATGCTGAGTATGAGAAGATATCTAACAGGGAAACGGCCTATGACATATATGAGTCCTTGAAAATGACTCATGAAGGAAATGCTCAAGTCAAGGAGACAAAAGCTCTTGCCTTAATCCAGAAGTATGAAGCCTTCAAGATGGAGGATGATGAAGACATTGAAAAGATGTTTTCAAGATTTCAAACTCTTACTGCTGGATTGAGAGTTCTTGACAAGGGATACACCAAGGCTGATCACGTAAAGAAGATCATCAGAAGCTTACCCAGAAGATGGGGTCCTATGGTGACTGCATTCAAGATTGCAAAGAATCTGAATGAAGTTTCTCTGGAAGAGCTTATCAGCGCCTTGAGAAGTCATGAAATAGAGCTGGACGCAAATGAGCCTCAAAAGAAAGGTAAGTCTATTGCATTAAAATCTAATATCAAGAAATGCACTAACGCTTTTCAGGCCAGAGAAGAAGATCCTGAGGAATCAGAATCTGAAGAAGAAGATGAACTGTCCCTGATCTCCAGAAGGCTAAATCAACTCTGGAAGACCAAGCAAAGGAAGTTCAGAGGCTTCAGAAGTTCAAGGAAATTTGAACGTGGAGAATCTTCTGATGAAAGAAGATTTGACAAGAAGAAGGTCATGTGCTATGAATGCAATGAGCCTGGACACTACAAGAATGAATGTCCAAATCTTCAGAAGGATAGTCCCAAGAAGAAGTTTCATAAGAAGAAAGGTCTTATGGCAACCTGGGATGAGTCAGAAGATGATTCAGAAGATGAGCAGGCCAACTGTGCGCTGATGGCGACAGAAGATGACGGATCAGAATCTACATCAGAATCAGATTCTGAAGAGGTATTTTCTGAACTTACTAGAGATGAGTTAGTTTCCGGTCTAACTGAACTTCTGGAACTCAAGTCTCAGATTAGTCTCAAATACAAAAAGCTGAAAAAGCAATTTGAATTTGAAACAAAGAAGCTTGAGTTGGAAAATTCTGAATTAAAAGAAAAACTTTTAAAATTATCCAATAATGTTGGATCTCCTTCTGATTCAGAAAAATCCACTCCGAGTCTAAACCATATTCTGAAAGAATATGATTTAAGTTTCAGGAAGTTCTTATCTAGAAGTATTGGCAGAAGTCAGCTAGCTTCTATGATATATGCTGTGTCTGGAAACAAAAGAGTAGGCATTGGTTTTGAGGGTGAAACCCCATACAAACTTGAACCTGTTGATGAAATGAAAATTACATACAAGCCATTGTATGATCAGTTCAAGTATGGCCACTCTCATGATATTAGGCACACTTCACATGCTCAAAGTTTTCACATAACACACACCAAGAAGCATGTGACACAACCTAGGAAATATCATGAAACTCACATTAAAAATTATCATGCTGTTCCTCCTATTGCTTATAATGTTAAACCCAAGTTCAATCAGAACTTGAGAAAATCTAACAAGAAAGGACCCAAGAAAATGTGGGTACCTAAGGATAAGATTATTCCTATTGCAGATATCCTTGGCTGCAAGAAGGACAAAGCACAACATGTCATGGTACCTGGACTCTGGATGCTCACGACACATGACAGGAAGAAGGTCTATGTTCCAAGACCTGGTGCTTAAGTCTGGAGGAGAAGTCAAGTTTGGAGGAGATCAGAAGGGCAAGATAATTGGCTCTGGAACTATAAAGTCTGGTAACTCTCCTTCCATTTCTAATGTACTTCTTGTAGAAGGATTAACTCATAACCTCTTATCTATCAGTCAATTGAGTGACAATGGTTATGATATAATCTTTAATCAAAAGTCTTGCAAGGCTGTAAATCAGAAGGATGGCTCAATCCTATTTACAGGCAAGAGGAAGAACAACATTTATAAGACAGATCTGCAAGATCTTATGAGTCAGAAGGTGACCTGTCTTATGTCTGTTTCTGAAGAGCAGTGGGTCTGGCACAGAAGATTAGGTCATGCTAGTTTGAGAAAGATTTCTCAGATTAACAAACTGAATCTGGTCAGAGGACTCCCTAATCTGAAATTCAAATCAGATGCTCTTTGTGAAGCATGTCAGAAGGGCAAGTTCTCCAAACCTGCATTCAAGTCTAAGAATGTTGTTTCTACCTCAAGGCCATTAGAACTCTTGCACATTGATCTGTTTGGACCAGTCAAAACAGCATCTGTCAGAGGAAAGAAATATGGATTAGTCATCGTAGATGATTATAGCCGCTGGACTTGGGTAAAATTCTTAAAACACAAGGATGAGACTCATTCAGTGTTCTTTGATTTCTGCATTCAGATTCAATCTGAAAAAGAGTGTAAAATCATAAAGGTCAGAAGTGATCATGGTGGTGAATTTGAGAACAGATTCTTTGAAGAATTCTTCAAAGAAAATGGTATTGCCCATGATTTCTCTTGTCCTAGAACTCCACAGCAAAATGGGGTTGTAGAACGAAAGAATAGGACTCTGCAAGAAATGGCCAGAACCATGATCAATGAAACCAATATGGCTAAGCATTTCTGGGCAGAAGCAATAAACACTGCATGCTATATTCAGAATAGAATCTCTATCAGACCTATTCTAAATAAGACTCCTTATGAATTGTGGAAGAATAGAAAGCCCAACATTTCATATTTCCATCCTTTTGGATGTGTATGCTTTATTCTGAACACTAAAGATTATCTTGGTAAGTTTGATTCCAAAGCTCAAAAGTGTTTCCTTCTTGGTTATTCTGAACGCACAAAAGGCTACAGAGTATACAATACTGAAACATTGGTTGTAGAAGAATCAATCAATATCAGGTTTGATGATAAGCTTGGTTCTGAAAAACCAAAGCAGTTTGATAATTTTGCAGATTGTGATATTGATATATCAGAAGTTGTTGAGCCAAGAAGCAACGCATCAGAAGCAGAGCTCCTCAGAAGCAAAGAACCAGAAGATCAAGTATCAGCTTCTCTGGAGGATCTAAGTATTTCTGAAGAACCATCTGTCAGAAGATCATCCAGACTTATCTCTGGTCATTCAGAAGATGTCATTCTTGGAAAGAAGGATGACCCAATCAGAACAAGAGCATTCCTTAAGAACAATGCAGACTGTCAATTAGGTCTTGTATCTTTGATCGAGCCAACTTCTGTTGATCATGCTCTAGAAGATCCAGACTGGATAATTGCTATGCAAGAAGAACTGAATCAGTTTACAAGGAATGATGTTTGGGATCTTGTTCCTAGACCAGATGGATTCAATATAATTGGTACAAAATGGGTCTTCAGAAACAAGCTCAGTGAGAAAGGTGAAGTGGAGTTTGCTAAGTCTATGCAGGCTGAGTTTGAAATGAGCATGATGGGAGAACTCAAGTATTTCCTTGGAATACAAATAAATCAAACATCAGAAGGAACATATGTTCACCAAACCAAGTATGTGAAAGAACTTCTGAAGAAGTTTAATCTTCTGGATTGCAAAGAAGCCAAAACTCCTATGCATCCAACATGCATCCTAGGTAAGGATGAGGTAAGTAAGAAGGTAGATCAGAAGTTATACAGAGGTATGATTGGATCTCTTCTATATCTGACTGCTTCTAGACCTGACATTCTGTTCAGTGTTTGTTTGTGTGCTAGATTCCAATCAGATCCTAGAGAATCTCATTTAACTGCTGTTAAGAGAATTCTAAGGTATCTGAAAGGTACTACTAATGTTGGCTTAGTTTACAGAAAATCTAAAGAATACAACTTAGTAGGATTCTGCGATGCTGATTATGCTGGAGACAGAATTGAAAGAAAAAGTACTTCAGGAAGTTGCCAATTTCTTGGAAGTCATTTGATCTCTTGGTACAGCAAGAAGCAAGCAACTATTGCTCTATCAACGACAGAAGCAGAATATGTAGCTGCTGCTGGTTGTAGTACACAGATGCTCTGGATGAAGAGTCAGTTAGAAGATTATCAGATATTTGAGAGTAACATTCCTATATTCTGTGATAATACTTCTGCTATATGTTTATCTAAGAATCCTATTCTTCATTCAAAAGCTAAACATATTGAGATTAAACATCATTTCATAAGGGACTATGTTCAGAAGGGTGTCATATCTTTAAACTTTGTTGATACAGACCATCAGTGGGCTGATATCTTTACAAAACCCTTGGCTGAAGATAGGTTTAAGTTCATTCTGAAGAACATCAGTATGGATTTATGCCCAGAATGAGAAGATGAGAAGTTCTCATGTATGAGTATCTTCTGAAATGAATGTTGAAAATTTTTTTTGTCAGAAGTTCTGATTGAAATCTTTTAGAAATTATGATTCGGTTATTACTAACGTCTCATTGTCTAAGTTGATTCAGAACCTCTTTTAAAGCAAAACAGCTGTTACGTTTTATCTCGGGATGGTAAACCTGTCGTTACTATTCATGGATAAGCGCGCGTGCAGTTGAAGGGACGCCGACCATAGGTAACTGTGCTAGTCACCTCATTTGTCTTTATTATCTCTCCTCACGTCACGTAACATTAAATGCTATTCATCATTTGTTTCATTTTATTTTGTTTAAATACTCTTCAAACTCTCCTCTTTCCCTCTCACCTTTCTCTATCTCTTTGCATTCCTCATCAAGTTCTTCTCTCTCTCTCTTCCATATCAAACCCTATTTTTTTCGCAAACCCATCATGAACTCTTCATCAAGCCCAGGAAATAATGAAAATGTTCAAAACAACAAAAGAAAAGCTGTTGAAACATCACCTTCCAAACCCAAAAAGATCAAAATCACCTATGATCCTCTCAAGGTGAATCCTTTCGAAGCAATGTTGTCTGGAAATTATTCTAGACGAGTGTTTCATCCTCCTGGTGAAAGCCTTCCATCATCTCCATCTTCTTCCTCATCTTTCGACCTTCAAGACTCAGCCTCCTCCTCATCTAACCTTTCCTCTCCCTTAATCTCTTCTGAAGAAGTCTCTTCATCTTCACCTGCTGGGAATGTTGTCTCTGGTAAAGATGGTGGAAGATCTGCATCAGAACCAAGTCTCCCTGACTCCTCGCCTGAAAGCCCGAGAAGCAGTCAATGAAGCGTTTCACTCCTTCATGGCATGCTGGCACAGACGTTGTCTTAGCTAGGGTCTTAGGATTTGGTCTTTGTAGTTTCCTTTTCTTGTTGCATCTGTCTTCCTGCATTCCTGTCTTGTAAACCTTTTTGATTATCAATGAAAAAGTTTCTTTGTGTTTTACATTCCAGTAAATATTTTATTTGTCGATTTATGCATCTGAATTTTTTTTTTTTAATATTCTTTTTGATGTTATGACAAAAAGGGGGAGAAGATAAATGATAAATGATTTGATTAATCTATCAGTTGCTGGGTAAAAGGCTCCCACACATTCACTAACAAGAACTGCAAGTTCTACATGGTTTAAGTGTTTTGCAGGTATACAGAAGTGAAGTGAATCTTCAGAAGCAAACACTAGAAGCAAAACCATAAGAAGCGTTATTCTGTAAAAGGAATAAGCTCTTGGAAACTGAAGCAAGCTGAGTGCTGTCAAGCTTCAGAGATCAGAAGCAAGAAAGAAGAATGAATCAGAAGCACTGATAATAGAATTTGAATATCATTGTCTATCCTGTTCTGACAAAATTCTATTTGCTCTGATACATATAATGTTATGGCTCTGATACATTATTTGCTCTGATACATTATTTCAGCCTATATGGCTCTGATACATATAATGTGTTCAAACATACATTTTATGTTCTAACTCGTTCATGCTGACTTTTGTCGTTTAGTTTTTGTTCTGTAACATTTCAGGATGTAGAGATGCTCTGATGATGCTCTGGTACATTCAACAATGTTCTGATACAAATCTAGCATGAAGTGATGTTGGTAGACATTCAAAGTTCTGAAGCTATCCGAGGGAAGCAGAAATCAGAAGATGTGAATGTTCTAAAAGATCCAGAAAATTCAAGTTCTGAAGCTGTCCTGAATGGAAGCAGAAGTCAGAAGCTGTGAATGTTCTGAAGATCAAAGAAATTCAAGTTCTGAAGCTGTCCACGATGGAAGCAGGAATCAGAAGCTGTGAGTGTTCTAAGGATCTAAAGAAATTCAAGTTCTGAAGCTGTCCAATGGAAGCAGAAGTCAGAAGCTATGAATTCTCTGAAGGCAGAAGCTTATATGATCGTCTCTACCGAAATAATCAGGGAAATCTTTTATCAAAGTTCTTCGAGTATTTATTTCAGGGGGAGATTATTTATCTCAGGGGGAGATTGTTAATCTCAGGGGGAGACATATTCATATGCTTATGCTATAGCTGTGTAATTTGTCTTTTGCCGTCTACTCTTTCTGATCGCAAATTCATATCATTTATATATGTTTTTGTCATCATCAAAAAGGGGGAGATTGTTAGAACAAGATTTGTTCTTATCAATTATCTTAGTTTTGATGATAACAATAATATGAATTTTGCTTAAGATAATATGGTACTCTAATCCAATGCAATTTCCCTTTCAGGAAATATATATAAAGAGTACGCATAATTCAGCGCTCAGAAGTTGTATCTCAAATGGTTCAGCATGCAACATCAGAACATGGTCTGGCAAGACATCAGAAGATGGTCGAAGCAGAATCAGAACATGGGTCTATGGAAGCATCAGAAGAACATGAGATCAGAAGCACTGAAGATCAGAAGATGGTATCACGCTCAGAAGCACTTCAAGGTCAGAAGATCAGAAGATGCTTTGCACCAAGCTGTTTTGACTCTGATGATATTCAAACGTCGTATTCACAAACATCAGATCAGAAGGAAGTACAGGTGGCAGACTACGCTGACTGACAAAAGGAACGTTAAAAGCTACTAAAGGCTACGTCAGTAGACACAGCGTGAACAAGGCTCGAGGTAGTTGACAAAAGCGTATAACATTAAGTGCAATGCTGTACGGAACACGCAAAGCATTAAATGCATTCAACGGTCATCTTCTCAACGCCTATAAATATGAAGTTCTGATGAGAAGCAAGGTTACCAATTCTTAACAACTCTGAACGAAAAGAAACTTGCTGAAACGCTACTCAATCAAAACTCAGAATCTTCATCTTCATCAAAGCTCACTACATTGCTGTTGTAATATTTTAGTGAGATTAAGCTTAAACGTTAAGAGAAATATCACAGTTGTGATTATCGCTTTTAAGAAGCATTTGTAAACTCTTGAATAGATTACATTAAGTTGTAAGGAACTAGAGTGATCAGTGTGATCAGTATACTCTAGGAAGTCTTAGCAGTTGGCTGAGCAGTTTGTAACTAGAGTGATCGTGTTGATCAGAATACTCTAGGGAAGTCTTAGGAGTGAACTAAGCCTAGAGTGATCGTGTTGATCAGTAGACTCTAGAAAAGTCTTAGAGGGTATCTAAGCAGTTGTTCCTGGAGTGATCAGTGTGTGATCAGAAGACTCTGGAAGACTTAGTTGCGGACTAAGTGGAAAACCATTGTAATCCGTGCGATTAGTGGATTAAATCCTCAGTTGAGGTAAATCATCTCTGCGGGGGTGGACTGGAGTAGCTTCGTTAACAGCGAACCAGGATAAAAATAATTGTGCAATTTATTTTTATCGTCCTAGTTTTAAAGTCACACTTATTCAATCCCCCCCTTTCTAAGTGTTTTTCTATCCTTCAAATAAGACAGATGTCCGGGCGCACTAGGCCAACACTGAATAAGGTATAAGCAGCCAAAATATCAGATTAGTCATCTTCTTCTTTGTCATCATAGTTGGAGACGATGCATTGGAGGTTGTATACGCATGCAAACTCTTCAAATAAAACTAGAAGGTTTATGGGTATTGTATTTACTAGAAGGTTTATGGGTATTGTATTTACGAGAAGGTTTGAAGAAAATCAAATTAATAGTCTGGTTCAAATAAAACGTATGTATTTAGAAGGGATGTACAAGCTATTTGTATGTAAGTTTATGAGTTCATATCTCTAGTTTCTTAACTTAATTTTCATGTTATATTTTCAAAACTAATGCAAATTTCTTATCAATATGATGATATAGTCTAGATCTGTAGAATAAAATAGGTAAATAGTTTGTACAAAATAATTATACTTCAAAAATGGAAGGGAATTCACTGTACACAACCGATGTGAAAAGTGGTCTAGTAACCCATAACATTCACAAGCAAGAAGGAAAGTGAAGGAATTCACCTCAGTTTATAGTCCACCTAATGTAAAAAGTGAGAGATTTCACCTCTGTTCAAAGTCCACATCATGTAAAAAGTAAGGGATTTCCCTTTGATTAACCTCTCAATTGAGAGAAAAAGTGGCGCATTTTCATTTTTATTCTCGCCTAATGGACCAAGAGGAAAAGTAGTGAAATTTCCATAGCACACTATTGGACCACAACCAAATTATAAGGATTCCCAATTTGTTGCAGTCACATCTTGTACCATTATGTGCATATATCCCACTTTTATTGATTTTATGTATTGTAATTATAGTTGTATTTCTTTGCATCAATTATTTGCTTTGATAGATGTCTCCTTGTTGTATAGAATGTATTTCACGAAGAAGATCAGAAAACCGAAAGTGGTTACCTCTTGTGAATCTTTCACGAGGATCCTCCCATGGGTCGAAAGCGGAATCGAAGCAGATCATACTTTGAGCGATGTGAGGTGATAGAGTTCTGTTTATCCAAGATAGCACCATATTGTTGGCTCGTTCCCAGAGTTTGTAATTGTCATCGGTTGTTGAAGGATTCTTGATTCTTCCATTGATGAAAGAAAGACTATTCTTGGATGTTAGTGCACGGCGCATAGACTTGCTCCAGCTATGATATTTGTTATCATCAAGAGGAGGAGAAACGGTCGTAGTGCCCGGATTCTCGCCAGGATGTAGGTAGCATGGATCTCGCAGATTGAGTGTGGGATCTGTAACTTTTGTTTTGGGTGATTTATGAACTTCAGATTGATCGGATTCAGAATCGGAAGCCATGGTAATGAGAAGAAAGGGGGAGAAAGAAAGAAGGGCAATTGATGCAAGGAAGAAGATGAATCAGAGTTTGTGTGTGGAAGGTGATGAAAGGATGTTTTTCTACTAATACCATATTACAATATGAAGATGCATATTAAAGAAGATGAAGATGCATATTAAAGAAGATGAAGATGAAACCTTGAAGGGAAAATTTGAATACAGAATTTTCCCTCGTTTTCTCAAACCAACAGCAGTGTAATGTACAATATATATAAGGTATAAATTGGGCCTAGGCTAACTAACTGAGTGCTAAGCCCAAATAATGAAAGATCTAAAAGCCCAAGTAACTTAAGTTTCTAATAATAGACACATACTTTTACTCTATATAAGTAAAGACATTTCTATCAAATAAAATAACTTTTGAATTATAGTATTACTATTTTATATGGTATCAACTGCTTGTTAGCATAACAACACCTATTCAAACCTTTCAATATGTCTAGCCACATTTTTTTTCATTAATAAAACCACCAATGTCATTGTTCCACACACCCAGTCCTCCATCCAACTAACATGCCCGAATTTTCCAGCATGAAAGGTGCAATTCAAGGTGTGACTAACAAGATACAACAAAGGCTCCAAATATGTCACATAATAACTACACGACATCAAGGAACTTTCATATGAACCTGATGTCATAAATTCACCATTAGATGATATTGATTTAGTTATCCACACACTTAACGACCTTGATCCATAGTACAAAAAAATACCGGCTTCTCTTTGTACATCTTATTCACCTTCATCAAATAAAGAAGACGATAACACTCTTCCAATTGCTCATATAGGTAAACTTGTTTTACCCACAAAAATTCAAAACTTATACTTACCCCAAGTGCTTCATGTTCAAAATATCTCAAAAAATTTGTTATTTGTATCATTATTGTGTCAAACTAACCCTATTTCCGTTGAATTTTTCTGATTATTTTTTGGTGAAGGATTTGAAGACAATGGAGCCTCTTCTCAAAGGACTGGGTGTTGGTGATTTTAGTATCATCAATGTATTTTAGTAGTAATGTGATTTACTAGAGGCCGATGCAATTGTGCGTTAAGCTTGAAGCAAGTCAGGATAGTGCGGAGTGCATGCTCGTCGAGCCAAAGTGTAATTGAATACGAATAATTGAAACGGGGTTCCAAGGGGCGGAGCCCCTGGCGGGGTACGAGGCAGCGCCCCGTCGGGGTCCTAGGGGCAGATCCCTTGGCTGGGGTCCCACTGAACAGTTGTGTCTTTTCGGTTTCTGTTATTGTTCTCCTACATAAGGAGTCATTTGGCCTCGATTTTGGACACACGAAAAACTATACTTTCTCTCTACATTCCTGATCAGTTCTCTTTTTCCAGAAACAGATTGTTCTTCGAGAATTATCCCCACAAAGATTTCGTGAACCCATGCAAGAATAGGGTCGAAATACTTTGTTCGGAAAGTGTACGAACACGATTCTTAGAAGTTATCCAGGATTATCATACCCGAAATTCTAACACTGCGTAGCCACAAACTCTGCCATCTACCTCACTCCATCAACTATCCAATGACCTTATTCATCAACTTCTCATCCCATCCACCATAGCACCATATTCTTGGCCATCCTAGTGAAAGAATAATGAGACATCTTATTTCCCTTCATCAAATCAAGTTGACCAATTCATCACCATGTATTTTCTCCGGCCTGAATTATAAGAAAATATTCTCTTTTTAGGTTTATTGACTAATGAATGTATCTTGTTTGCATAAAGACCAAATACATTTATTATTCAATAAACTTAAAAAGAGAATATTTGCTTATAATAATGGACAGAGGGAATACCTCTTGTTAAAGTTCCAAAAGCCATATGCTTTCTTTTACTTCTTCTTGTATTATAAGCAATAGGCCATAAAACTTATTTACAGTGATGTATGGGGCTCTGCTCCTATTAGATCCTTAGATGACTACTTATATTATTTAATATTTATAGATCAATTTCTCTAAATATATTTGGCTATATCCAATAAAAAGATAAGTCTGATGCCTCTGATATTTTTCCACAACTCAAAGCCATATATTGTTGAAAAGTTTTTCAATTTACCAATCATTACACTTTATTTAGGAAATGGAGGTGAATATATTAAACTTAAACAATTTTTCTAAATAAATGGCATATCTAGCCATCTAGGATATCAAACCCATAATTTCTCCCAACTGAGGTAAGAAATATTTTTCTTAGTAGTAATTGCATATGAAGTTAGATATTATCATATAATCTAGGATATCAAACCCACAACATTGATGTATAAGTGAGAGTAAATCACTCTTTTGGAATTTTTAATGTTTTTGGAATTGTTGTCATTCATTTGGCTCCAATTTTTTTCTTGGAATGAATCATGTTCCTTGTATTGGATTGTATTATTCTGAGATCTAAATTATTGTTCTTTATTTTTCTAGTAGTTTTATCCTAATAATCATGGCTAGTTTGTGAAAACTTGACTTTTCAAGGAGTAATTGGTATACTTGTTACTGATTAATTAAAAGAAAAGTAGTTGTCACTAAGTTAAAATCATCTCATTCAAACCGAAGGGTTGGATGGTCCTAAACTCGCTCAAGGGTCAAAATTATATCCATAAAAAATCAAAATATCCTTAAAAAATAAAATATATAACAATGAAAACAATTCACACCCATACATATTACATCTTCGATATTAGCTTTGATCATATAATTGTTTAAGCAAAAAAATTATCATATGAAACTTTTAATTTAAAATAAATGCTAACATCAAAGGAACTTTTGATGCATTTTCTTTCCAATCAATTCTTTTCAATATTCATCATGAGTATTACTATTTCTATTGGGGGACTTTTTTTTTTCTTTTTTTAAATAATTCCATTTTTGTTATAAAGATAATATAATTTTTAAAAAGATAATATAAAGTTATATTTTCTATTATGACATTTATAAATAATTCCATTTTTGTACATGGCTTCTTGCAATTTCTAAGGGGTAAAAATTATATATTTAAATTTAACAAAGTAAGAAATGAAACTTAAAAATGATCAAACATATTTCTATTTTCTTCATGCAAAATTAGAAAAATATGACTCAAATTCCCAAAATTGTTTATGGTTTGATAATCTTTCTCTCTCTATTTGTTGAAATCTATGGAGGTAAGTTTTTTTTTAAGCCATTTCAAATAATCTTATTTATCTACGGACACAATTTCGTCACCGTTTAGTAACTTTTCGTATGTTATTTTTTTTACATATCAGGTTATTTTCTTTGCAAACATTGGTGGCATTGTCCAAAAAATTTGTGTTTCCGTCCTCAACGTAGGAAATGTGTTGATTTCTATTGTGAATGTGGGTAAAGCATAAGAATCAAGTAGATAAAAATTTTGCATGAGTTTGTTGATATGTTAATATATATGAATAAATATTAGTGTACCCTCAAGGAATAATTTGTTAGAACAAAAATCTATATAGAAGATTAAAGAAATAAAAATAAAAGACAATAAATATGATCGATTTTTGTCGAAATGACTCGGCATATAGTATTTATCTCTACGACTATAAAAGAGTTATAATTCCTTTTTATTTTTGTAATACGATTCATTTTTAAAAAAATACTCCTCAACTTGTACCGCGCGGATGGCTTCTCACCTTCTCACAACAAACAATTGCTTTTCAGACATGTATGAGTCAAATGCAATGGTCCATTAATTCTTTAAGTATATATATCTTGACCATTAATTCTTTTTAATCTAATGGTTAAAAAAAATAAGGAATTAAATGTGGAGAGAGAAAACTATTACTTATTATTTTTAACCATTAGATTGAGAAGAATCAATGGTTCAGATTTAGAATAAGAGATAATAACTTATTCCTGGAGTAAATATATCCCTCCTATATATATATATATATATATATATATATATATATATATATATATATATATATATATATATATATATATATATATATATATATATATATATATATATATATTGTAGTCACAAGTAGATGTCTTATAGATGTTTAAACTGCTATGTTTTTATACTCATCTAATATCTTGCTTTGTAGTCACAAGTAGATGTCTTATTGATGTTGAAATTGCTATGTTTTTACTTTATGAGTCATACTCTAAAATATCCACCTTGGTGAATATAAAACTTCTAAGAAGACTTTCTTAATGACGATCACATTCTGACAACTAGAGAGGTGCACTTGCTAATTAACATTGAGACTGTAACAAGTCTAAGGAATGCTTGAACTTGTCGTTGATGATTGTTTTGATTAAGATATCTAGAGCATTCTATGAAATATGGACATTTTGGAGTAATATATATCCAAATGTAAGTAACTTCTATCATATGAAATCTAACACATCAATAAACACTAATTTTCAAATAAATGACACTCTGACTATTACAACGCAACTCAACTCCTCCTTGTTCAACACTCACTGATCATGTAAGCCATAAGTCTTCTTTGGCAAATTCACCTACTTCCATGTACTCGTATTTAGTTATCGACATAAGCAACATGGATTCAACTAATTTCCAACAAATATGCCATCTTACTAAAGTAAAGACATATCTTATTATAGACCTTATATCATTTCCTACGACTGAAGGATCACTATGTTCACTTCTAAGCATGATATTGGGACCCCTTGTACCCTTCATGTACTTGAAAGTCCACTTGACTACTTCGTAATGATGTTTTTTTAGTCATAAACATACAAACTAGACTTATAGCTTGTTTAATGATATCATACATTAAACAACCAATATTAGAATCAAAAACGTTTATCATATACCCATCCCTTGCATATATCTTTGGACACTCCTTCAAAGAGAGTGTAAATAGATTTGATTAATAAAAAATATCCCTTTTGTAATTTTACTTAATAAAAAATGTTATATTTGGTCAAACTTTCTATCAGCCAGAGCATTTAGATATGATTAATAAAAAAATATCTTTTTTTTTATAATTTTACTTAATGAAAGTTTTATTCTATGTTTTCTTATATGTCAGCTTAAGGTTACAACTAATTCAGGAGTTTCATTCTATGTTTCATACACACTAATCTATCAGCTTTTATCATATACTAAATCTGAATAAAACCAAAACAAAAATAAAGGAAATGCTTCATAAATGAAAAGTATAACTTACATTAAATTATCTTGGAGAGGTCTAAGTCTTTATCATATTCATTGATTCTTGACGCAGTTTGTACATTAATAATCCAAAACACCAAAACCTAAAACAACCCAATGTAATGCTTCTCAACAAACAATTTGATTTCCTGGGACGGTTTACCGCGAGACTAGATGTTTTGTCATTCATGATCTTCACCAAATCCCTGGTCACTATCAGAAGCAAGGTGAATGCTTGCGTGGATGGAAGATGGATAAGCTTAATGATAATAGAAGAACCTTTCTTGAGGCAGGAACTCGAAGAGCAGTCCCAAGGGGAGGGAAGTTCCGAGAGTGATTTCGAGGAGCGCTCTTTTTCATCGGAACAAAGTAGACGGGAGGCGGAGAGATACACTCTAGGGAGGTCAACACGTAGCTCGAAACCCCATGCAAGGTTTGATGGTGGACGTGACGGGGAAGATGAAGTGCCCAGGAATGTCAGCGGTAAAGACAACTCGCTTTTTGCAAACGTTGTTCAAAAGTTGGATGAAGGTGCAGGCATTAATTGCAGTTGCACTTTTTTGGATAAATCTGCACAGAGACAAGAGGCCCACAGTCAATCAGATAGCATTTCTACCAATTCTTTTGGAGTAGTAGCCTGCCACCTAGAGTGCGCTACTTCGTTGAAAAGAAATGACGACGTGGCAAAAGTGGTGGGACCAGGTGGTATCTTTATTAATTCCCACCAGAACATTAAAAAAGTTTCCGTTGATGGACCCATTCTCAGTGGGCCTAATCTTTTCTCTGGGCCGGAAGGAGCACAGGGTTCTTTACCATCTATTGAGACGGCCCAAAACTCCACTTGTTCTGAAAAAATAGGGAGTATTGGTTCCACAGGTAGCAAAGCAATTATTAGTAGCAGCAGAGGAACTTTCGATGAAGAGTGCAATAGGATCAAAAATTCAAAGAGGGTTTGACGGAAGATGAGGGAAGTGCTACATCTGGGCTCAAGGGTGGAGGATTTCGTGCATCCGGTGGGCAACCGCTTTCTTCTATACCATGAACCGCCACCCCCAAACCCAAGTTTGATTTCTAGTGGGCTTCACCGTGGTTTTCTGTCTGGTGGTGTTTCTGTTTCCTGCGATTCCTTAGATAGTACGGACGTTAGGAGTTGCAACTCGAGATTGATTAAAGGTGAGTTGGGGAATATGTCGAGAGGGTTATGGAGATCCATGAACAACTTGGGTATTGTTAATACTTCTAAGGAATTCGATCCGGTGGCTTAATAAAGAGGGGGCAGAAGAGGGGGCAGAAAACAGGTACTCATGATAGTTATGTCCTATAACATTAGAGGCGGTGGAAGTAGGGCCAAGAGGAAAAGGGTAGGGTTTTTGATTCAAAAAGATGACGTAGACGTGAGCTTTATTCAGGAGACAAAACTAAGCGGCATGAACCAGAGCACGGTAAAGGAGCTGTGGGGAAGTAGTGAGGTAGAGTGGTCTTGCTTAGACGCTAGTGGCACGTCGGGAGGTATTCTTATTATTTGGAAAAAGGACTTTTTCGACCTGCGCTTCAGCTTTAGGGGCGAAGGATTTCTGGGTTTGTGTGTGGAGAAGAATGGAAAGAGGATCTACCTGATCAATATTTACGCTTCCTGTGATAACACGGTTAGAAGAAGGTCTTGGCAGAAAATTATTAAATTCAAAAATTCTAATATTCCGGGTTCTTGGTGTTTAGGAGGGGATTTCAATTCCATTACTCATCTTGAGGAAAGGATAGGAGTATCCAGTAGAAGTTACCGTAACGAGATTAACAGTTTCAAGGGTTTTATTGTTGACATGGAGTTGGTGGACGTTCCAACCATTGGAGGCAAATTCACATGGTTCAATAGCAACGGCAAGGCAATGAGTAGAATTGACAGATTCTTGCTGTCTCCCTGTTTCATAGATGACTGGAAAGTGGCAGGCCAAACCATAGGGAGCAGGGACTTATCCGATCATGCTCCGATTTGGATAAAAGACAACAAGAAGGATTGGGGCCCAAAGACTTTCAAATTTAATAATTCTTGGCTGAATCACACAGATTTCCTAGAGTTTGTGGAAAAGGAATGGAGGAAAATCACGGTGAAGGGAAGAGGCGATTTTTGCTTGGTGGAAAAGTTAAAAGTGCTGAAAGGAAGGCTGACTTGGTGGAATAGAGTCGTGTTCGGGTGGATCGATCTCTCCATAGATAAAGCTAGCAAGGAGATCCAATTTTTCAATAATGAGTTTGTTCATTTTGCAGGTAACGCGCCGGAGAAAGTGGTTATTGAAAGGGCAAAAGCGGTGGAGGATTTTTGGGTGAGCCTTAACAAGAAAGAAGGACTCATTCGCTTAAAATCTAGGCAGACTTGGCTTGCCGAAGGAGACCGCAATTCTCGGTTCTTTCACAACTCATTCCGAAGTAGGAAAGGATGCAAGGCGCTGTACTCTTTAGCTACTAACAGGGGCAGTTTGGAGGATGTTTCTGAGGTGAAGGATTTCAGTTTTGATCATTTTAGTGGATTCTTTGAAGAGGAGGTGAGCACGAGACCAATTCTTGAAAATGCTGGCTGGCCGGTTCTGTCTGTTCCGGACAGAATGATGTTGGAAAGCCCTTTCACGGAAGTTGAAGTTAAGGAAGCACTCTGGTCCTGTGATGGCAACAAAAGCCCGGGACTGGACGGGTACACAGTAGAATTCTTTAAGACCTTCTGGGAGCTCTTAAAAGATGATGTTATGAAGTTGTTTTTTGATTTTCATTCAAAAGCCAAGTTAGTGAAGTCCATCAAGTCCTCCTTGCTAGCCCTTATTCCGAAGGTTAAAAATCCGCAAAGCTTGAACGAGTTCCGTCCGATATGTTTAGTGGGGAGCCTCTATAAAATTATCGCAAAAGTATTGGCCGATAGGATAAAAAAAGTGATTGGTAGTTTGGTGTCTCCTAACCAAACCGCGTTTGTTTCGGGAAGGAATATGATGGACGAGGTGTTATTAGTAAATGAAATTATTGATTGGTCTAAAAGAAACAAAAAGAGTTGCTTCTTTCTTAAAGTTGACTTCGAAAAGGCGTACGACTCGGTTGCTTGGGAATATCTTAAGCATGTGCTCAATGCGATGGGTTTTGGTGAGCTTTGGAGGAGGTGGATGGATGAGTGTGTCTTTGAGAGCTATATGTCCATTTTGGTGAATGGTAGTCCAACGAAAGATTTCAAGGCGCATAAGGGATTGAGGAAAGCGGTGAACTTGGGAGAGTTCAAACCCTTCATAGTCGGGGAAGAGGTGAGGATGGATATCTTGCAATTCGCGGATGATACTATCATCCTAGGAGAGCCTTCAAGAGATAACTTATGGAGTTTGAAAGTTCTGCTTAGAGGTTTCAAAATTGTTTCGGGTTTGCGGATTAACTTCTCCAAAAGTAACGTATATGGAGTCAACGTGGGAGATTGGTTCATGAATGCTGCCACGAGTTTTCTTGGGTGTAGAAGAGGAGCGGTTCCCTTCTCTTTTTTAGGGATAGTGGTGGGGGCGAATCCTAAGAGTCGGAAGGTGTGGGTGAAGGTGATCAATAAAATAAAAGATCGGTTGTCAACATGGAAAGGCAGGAACATTTCTTATGGTGGCAGGGTGACCCTTATCAATGCGGTGTTAAATGCGATTCCGACTTTCACGTTTTCTTTTTTCAAGGCGCCTAAGAAGGTCTTAAGCGAATTAAGAAGTATTGTCAGTAAATTCCTCTGGTGTGGAGATGCTAACAGAAGATGTAATCACTGGGTCAATTGGGAAACTGTTTGTAAACCGAAAGAGAAAGGGGGTTTGGGAATTAGAGACGTGGGCGATATTAACAAGGCGCTTCTTCTTAAATGGAAGTGGCGAATTCTAACGGAAGACAACGCCATTTGGAGTAGATTCTTGGAGGTGAGATATAAAGATCCGAAGCTCAAAGTTCAGGTGCCGAATGGGGAAGCCAGCAATGTGAAAGACTCAGCATGGTGGAGAGACGTTTTATTAAACGAAGTTTATGAGGAATCCGAGGAAGGAAGTTTCTCGTGTCATGTCCAAAGTAATTTCATCAAAGGTAATCACGTCCTGTTCTGGTTTAGTACTTGGTGTGGAGATCTATCCTTTCGTCTGAAATTTCCGGATCTCTTTGACTTGTCGTCCAATAAAATGTGCACAGTTTCGGAAGCTTTTGAATTGGCTGATAGTTCGGGAGATTGGAATATTCAAAGGTTTATGGGGGCTGATGACTTAGGTTCGGTTTTTGAAGCTAGTATCATAGTTTGGGATCAATGGGAGCAGCTGGGTTCCTTACTGGCAGCTGATCCGCTGTCGCGCGCGGATCAAAAACGAGTATTTTGAAAATATAGTTTAACGGTAACGACAACTCGGATATCGTTCTCACAAGGATTCTTGTTTCGTTACTAACTAATATAAATGAAATTGGGGGTTTATGGTTTTAGAATCAATTTATAAAACAAAGTAAAATAAGTGATTATCAAAATAAGCTAAACGGCTAATCCTACTGATTCGGGTTCCGACTTATCATCGGTTATAATAACACCAATCCCTAAACGGCTTCGATCCTATTCGATTATGAGATTAATCAGACAAGCGCTTATCAAAATCATACGAGTTATGTTCCTGTTTACCGAATTAAGCAAACGGTTAAGAATATGACGAGTTAACGAATTAAGCAAACGATAACACGCAATTAAATTTAGGAACATGCATACAATCGAATTTAATCAATTCTATCCTATGAACAACAATCGAATTAAGCAAACAATTGTAATCAAATTAAGCAA
The DNA here is from genome assembly GCF_029867415.1 of Vicia villosa. Classification (NCBI taxonomy): domain Eukaryota; kingdom Viridiplantae; phylum Streptophyta; class Magnoliopsida; order Fabales; family Fabaceae; genus Vicia; species Vicia villosa. The sequence goes on along the minus strand of NC_081184.1, from coordinate 13,673,858 downwards.
ATGATTTCATAGAAAAGAATTGAATAGAAATCGAATTTAAATTAGTATTAGAATAACCTCAAAGCAATGGAACCCATAAGCATCAGGATTTGCCTTCGGGAATTAGTTCTTCATTCTAATCATCAAACCAAAAGTGAAATTTGTGGCAAAAAAGGTCTCTCCTATTCTAGCGGCTGCCAACCCTTATAAAACAAAATAAGGTTTTCTTCTCTACTAACTCAAACTGGGTCAAAAACATAACCCAAGCCCATAAACTAATGATCCAAAACTAAATAAAACTAATGCTGCAGCTTCAAACGAAATTCTGGAAAATATGCGCTCCGAATCTGACTTTGACTCCAACACGAAAGTTGTAGCTCTTTTTCTTAGCTTTCCGGCGATTATTAGGACTCCTCAATCGGATTCCCGGAGCTCCACTTATGATCATTTTAGTGCAGACTGCTAATGCTGAAAATTAAGTGCGAAAATCAAATAAAGGCAAAAATAAACTAAATTATAAAAACACATTAAAATAGAAAAATAACCAAGGTAAAGTAAAGAAATGCCTAAGTAAAAATATAGGAGAATGTGCATAAATATGCACTGATCAGCAGCATTCCGTCCTGATTCTGCAACTGGCAGCAGTGGCCTAGGCGAAGAAAACAGAACTGACGAGCCAATGGAGTACAACAGTAGAGCCAAAGACTTTTTTAGTTGGAGATTGGAGAGCAGCGGTCTCTTCACGGTGGCAAGCATTGCAAAGGCCCTCTCGATGAAAAAGAATAACGCTTGGCAGCCCGCGACCATAGGTTTACTGACAGTTATGTGGAGTTTGCCTCTTCCTTCTAAGATTCATTTCTTCGTGTGGAGGCTTCTGATAGCAAGACTACCGGTAAAGGATTTAATGTTATCAAGGGGTATTGTCCTTAGTTCCTCCGATTCTTCGTGCGTGTTTTGTGGGAATCAACCGGAATCGTTGGCTCATTTGTTCTTTGATTGCAACGTTTCCAAGACGATGTGGAGTAGGATCCAATCGTGGGTGGGAATCGCTTCCCATATCACGTTGGAGGATTTCATGGATTTTGGAACATTACAATCTAAGATGAATTCGATAAACGATAGGAGAAGGATAAATACTATTTGGATAGCTACCACGTGGAGTCTTTGGTGCATGAGGAACACCATCATTTTTTAGCAAGGCCACTATAGTTTCGATGTCGTGTTTTTTAATGTTATGTTTTATTCTTGGAGTTGGTTAGCTAGCAAGAACATGTATTCTCCTTCATCTAGTTTCTTTGATTGGTTCATGGCTCCCCTAAATTGTTTCATATCGGTGTAATAGTGTTGTAAGGGTTGCACCCCTAGTGCGATTTCTTTAATCCAATTGCCTTTTGAAAAAATATGCAAGACAACATTAATGAAGAACAATAACAACAATAACAGTAAGGGAGAACAAGAACAACAAGAATAACAGTAATGAAGAACAGCAAGAACAATAGTAATGGAGAACAACAACAAGAATAACAAGAACAACAGTAATGGAGTACAACAACAACAACAATAAGAACAATAATAACTTACCGGTGAGAGAATGTTTTCGTTCGCTATGACTCATTGGAGAAGAAGTGTTCTTTCATTGGTTGGAGAATTAGTGTTCTTTCGTTAGGGCTCAAAAATTTATTAGGTAGACACTAAAGGAATTAAAAAGATAAAGAGTATTTATATCGGGTAATCTAAAAAATCGAGGTAACAAACCATCCCGTAAAATCTGCAAAAAATAAAGGCGCATTTTTGGTTGCCAAAATAATAATAAATAGGGAGTTTTTATCTCGGTTTTACAGAAAACTGAGGAAACATATCTGTCGTAAAATCTAAAAAAAAGACGCCTTTTTGGTTCTATATAAAACATTGAATAAAAGGAGCTGGGAATTGAAACTCAAATCCTAAGCATACATTTATGTCGATTTTATTTAAATCCGAGGTAACTGTCTTATAATTATTATTTAAATAAAATAAGGCGCTCCGGTCACATGTACCTGCGATTTGGTGAAAATTTCGTCATAAAAAGCATTATTTGTTGTAGTGACGCTTAGGGAGATATTTCTCTGACGCCCTAAAGCGCATATCCTTGACCAAAATCACCACATGCGACTTACTATACATGTATGATTGCTTCCAAGTATTATCGGTTACCTGCTGAGCCTCTCACCTCACATGAGCAGAACACATAAATCACCACTAAACACCATTACACAGGCATTATGGGCAAGCTCTTACCACCGTATCATGTTATAGACCTACTAAAGCCCCTGAGTCTCCCTACCCTCCTATAGAGAACACACACACCTGTACTTTTTAACCAGTACACAATATAAAAGTCAAATATTTGTTATTGATACTTAAAAAGTTAGAATTTTTTTTATAATTTATTAAAATAAAATAAAAAACACCAAACACTATTAAACAAATATTTGTGATAAAAAAATAAAAAAAATATGAAAATATATTATGCCATTTTTTAGTATAACATACTCTCACCGTCTCACAATAGGTGTTTTCTTTTCTATTTTTATTTGTCTCAAATTATTTGTCCCTTTAGAATATCGATGTGATATTTATTATTTATTTTTTTCAACTAATTTATCCTTATTTATTGTATTTAAATTCATGTAGCTACTCCACTATCTATTATTAATAAATTTATTTTAGTAAATGAGACTCATTTTATCAATAAAATTAATATAATTAATCATTATTTTAAAAAGTGTAAAAATCTCAAAGAAACGTATTATAGAAAGAGGGAGTGATTGACTACATTTTTCAAGAATGACAATTAATCTTATACTTTTGACCATACTTTTCTCTAAAACTAATTATAGATTTATTAAATATTATATATTATTAAAGAGACTTCAATATTTTGGTCAAAAAGAAATTTAATTTATTTTCAAAAATAAAATTAAATGAACTTTTTATTTATTTTCAAAATGAGAAAAGTATATTGCCAAACCTGGCATAACTTGTGTACAATATATATAACTACTCTACCATTCCACAAAGTCTATCTCACATCATCTTAGTGTCTCAAGCTTGAAAAAAACTACCAAACAAACATCATGAGATTTCAATCCCTTGCTCTCCTCCTCATTATTTTGCTGGCTTCAGCCACCATGAATCAAGCTATACCACTACCAGGCGGTTGGAGTCCCATAAAGAACATCAGTGATCCATCTGTGATTGAAATAGCCCATTTCGCAGTCGACGAGTACAACAAGCAAAAAGAAGCAACATTGGAGTTTCAGAAACTTATCAAAGGTGAATCACAGGTTGTTGTCGGGACCAATTACCGCCTCACTCTTTCAGCCAAAAACGGTTCATCTTCTAACAACTATGACGCCGTTGTGTGGTATCTAAAGCATTTAAGGAAACTCACTTCCTTTGAACGTGCTTGAATTATTGCATGTTGTGTTCGTATATCATCACTCTCATGTATGCCTTATTATCATATCAATAAAAGTTTATATTTCTTAAATCATAATGAATCGTGGATCTACCTCTATGATATCGTGGATCTACCTCATGTATTGCCATTTGATTTGAAACGGATTTACTTTTGTCTTTTAATTATTTATTTTGTGTTTTTATGCATTAGTAACAAGTATTTTTCCTTTATTATTTTTTTAAAATATTTATTGATGAAAAATATATGTGTCGTATTTTTTATAAATAAAAAAATTAATTATCTTACACTTTTTATGTATGAGTGACATATATTTGTCTTGTGTCTTTTTTACTAATAATAAATATTAGTTGTGTGGTTTTATTGTATTAGTGAAAACTATTTATTTTGTGCTAGTTCCGGTTTTTTAATATAAGTTATTTTGGACTTTTTACATATATTAAAAAAAATAATTATTATTGTATTAAATTGAAAAATTACGAAGGTTTTTATAAAATTGTTATTCATTATAAAAGTATGTGAAAGATAAATTTATATAATTAAAAAGAGAGAGAATAATAAATATTTAACGATATAATAAGAAAAATATCATTAATTATTCATTAAAATTGTAAAACGACTTATAATGTGAAACAATTTTTTATTTTAAAGCGATTATAATAAAAAATAAATGGAGGGAGTGTTTTTTTAAAATTTGTTGGTGAGAAATGTATTACCTTGGGTGTGTTTGTTTTAAGGATTAAAATTATAATTCTTGGAATATTATTTATGGAAATATTATTACTGAGAATTTTATTCTCATTTATGTGTTTGGTGAGTAATATGATTTTCTCGGAATGTTTATGAAATATATTTAATTTAATTTTTAAAATAAAAAATAAAAAAATTAAAATGTTTGTGAATGAGAAGTTATGGGTGGTTACTTCTTATTTCTATAGGAATGTAAGATTCCCACCCTATAACATGAAAGTAGAAATGGACCATATTATATGTAAAATAAATTCCTAGGAATAAAAAGTTCCTTAGGCATAATTTATCCAAACTTGAAACAAACATAGGAATGGAAAAATATTCCAACTTACATCACCTTTGGAGTTTTAATTCTATACAGTTGTAGAGGCTAATGCATCCGCAATATTACAGTTGTGGTGTTTAATTTAAAAATATACGATGGAGTACTTTGTAATTGAAAAGAAGAAAATTCCTACGAATTTAATTTGAAGATTTTGAGTTCCTATTAAAAAAAAGGAATCATCTTGTTAGATTTAACAAACTGTATTAATAATGTTTTGTTTGGCTTCCATTAGTCCTAATTGGTTAAGTAGAAAATAGTTTGCAGGATATAACATAGAACAAGATAGAACTTTAAGACCAAACTGTAAAGCATGGTTTTAAATTGCGGTTGCGGGTGCAGATGCGGTTGCGGATGCGGATGTTGCGATTGCGGTCATTGCGCTTGTTGCAATGCGCATTGCGGCCGTTGCGGCGTGAATTTTTTAAAGGAAGTGTTTAAAATATTATATTGAGAAACACTTAATTTTATGTTTTTTCATTATATAAAAAGTAAATTGAGTTTTAGAAATCTAATATATTGATTTTTGATGAAAATACTTAAAACAAATGATGAAAATTGTCCGATGGGGTTCCAAATACATCCGGAGGCGAGATTTTAAAATCACACCGCAATTGCGGTCCGATGCGGTTGCGGAGACAACCGCATCCGCAATATTGCGGGTGCAATTGCGGTTGCGGACCGCAATTTAAAACCATGCTGTAAAGTAATAAAACTGGTATATAAAAACAAATAGTAAAAACTAAATAGGAAAAAAACTGCAATCCGATTAAGTATTAGTAAAATAGAGCAAACCCTCAAACTACAAATATTAGAAACTTGGGTGCAAGATATACTAGTCATTGTTCAAAAAAAGTGAAACTACAAGCAATTGATAATTCAGCCTCATTTGAAAAATCATCAAATTAACTAACTAGGTTGCTTATGTCAAAGTTGATTCTTGTTTTGGCACATTCAAGAAGTGTTTGAGTGCACTAGTCAAGGTAAAGTTTGATGTCACACAAGCTCCAAGGAGGCTCAAAGCCTACGGCAAAATTCACAAGTCAAGAGAATCAGAGTGGTTAATATAACAGAAGAAAAGAAAAGGATAAAATTAGCAACCAAATAATGAGTGTTTACTCTAAAATAATAGCCATATTACCTCAACTTCAGTGATGCTTATCGCCTTCACTTCAAGATCATCAAAAGAAAGGTTCAGATCTTTCAGATACGAAAAGCAAAAATTAGCCGAAACTTTTTTTACTTTTAGATCATCTCCTATACCATATAATGCATCTCTTTTCACAAATTCCACAACACCTTCTTTTGAAATGTTGTGGGGCCATGGGTCAAGTGAAATCAAGGATTTAGCATTATAAATCGAATAACGCCTTGTTGATATAAATCCTTTTGTTTCATAATTAGAGTAAGGAGTCAGATTTCGACCAAAATAATATGTAGTGAGTGGTGGTAGTTCATTGGGAATATTGAGAGGATGGTTTGGACAACTAAAATGTTGTACTAAGCCAGGATTTAGCAACACTGAAGTCGGATCAAAGCTCTCCATACTCTTGTACAAATTACCAACACTTCCGGCGATAGCATTTACTCCCAAATGCTTAACTACGGACCCTAATGGCATGGTAAGGAAACTAAAAATAAAGTCAACAAAATCTCCATCGGCTTCTGCATAAATATATTTTTCTGAGACTTACTTTGCATTACTTTAACATCAATTTTCCTTGTGCTGTTGCTAGCAACAGGACTTACTCTAACTGCTGACGCAAAATGGTTAGGTTTTATGTCTTTGTTTTTGGCGTAACTTGCCTAGAATGTATTTGTAAGAGGCTCCCAACTACTTATAGTACTTTAATTTCACTGTAGTCCAAGAGTTCTCTAACTAACTCTTGCTGACTCACTACAAATGCCAATAAACGTGGCTCATGGCAAAGCACTAACAAATACATTCTAGAATACTTAGTAGATTCTACCCTTTTTTTCTCCCCTTTGGAACCTCATAATCATTGAGGTGTTTGGGCCTTCCACAATATCTCTTGGGCCTGAGACGAGGAATTCTTTCCTCATGTTCTGACTCCTCTTCTTGCTGCTGCGTGACATTACCAACCACAGCAACCAGAAACATCACCATTCCTTGATAACATGAGAAATCTCTACCAATCTGTCCAACACCTTGACTCGGACGTTGTTTGGAACAACCATCTGTGCAAACAAGTATTGCTGCGTCCCAAGAATCCATGCGAATCCCTTTGCACGAAGTTGTTTATGATTATTGATGACACTGAACTATCAAATAAGTATTTTGTTTGTTTTTCTTGTTACAAGTTCACTACTTTTCAAAATGTTGATTGTATTTGTACACGCGGAAGTTCCTCTATTAGTGAGGCCTGGAATTTGGATTCTGAGAATCAGAATAATGCCCAAGATGGTGTATTTGTTAGAAAAAATGGACCGATGTTTCTGATTTCTGATGATTTGAAGATCGTGCCAAGTTCAATGTTGAGTTCCCTAGAGATGTTGATCCAATCGGGCCATTCCGACTTGACTCAATTAGACGAAATCACACACAATATTGGCAAGCATGAGGTAATTAATGTTATTGCTTTGTTTTATGTTTGATGTGTATCTATGTCATAATTTATTTATTCTATCATTTTTCTAATTCTTTTCCATTTGTGTTTTAACTTTTTTTATAGATGTTAAACCTCCTCAAGTATACCTTAATCTCTCATGAGCCTCTAACGCATACAATTTTGGCAGGCAGTTCCATAAACAAAGACATTCCACCCAACCAAATTCCATCCGCTGTTATAGAAACTCCCTTGGCTAATGACAACACCCGGAAAATGGTTGTTAAAGTAATGCAAAGTAAATCTCAGAAAAATATAATCTATGCAGAAACCAAAGGAGATTTTGTTGACTTCATTTTTAGGTTTCTTACCATGCCATTAGGATCCATAGTAAAGCGTTTGGGAGTTAACTCTTTTGCCGGACCTGTTGGTAATTTGTACGAGAGTATGGAGAGCTTTGATCCGACTTCAGTGTTTCTCAATCCTGGCATAGTACAACAATCTAATTGTCCAAACCATCCTCTTAACATTCCCCATGTCCTACCACGTCCCACTACATATTATTATGACTATAAAATTGGAGGAGTGATTTCTAAGTCATCGGAATCTAGCTCAAGAATAACACCCTTGGTATCACGGGACTTCGACATGTTAAAAGGTGTTGTGGGATTTGTGAAGCAAGATGCATTATATGGTGTAGGAGACGATCTTAAAGTAAAAAAAGTTTCGGCTAATTTTTGCTTTTCGTATCTGAAAGAACTGAACCTTTCTCTTGATGATCTTGAAGTGAAGGCGATAAGCATCGGTGATGTTGAGGTAAATCGGCTATTATATTTAGAGTGAAAACTCATTATTCACTAATTTATTGCTAGTTTTTTTTTTATAGTTTTTCTTCTGTTATTTTAACCACTCTGATTCTCTTGACTTGTGAATTTTGCTGTAGGCTTTGAGCCTCCTTGGAGCTTGTGTGACATCAAACTTTACCTTAACGAGTGGACTCAAACACTTCTTGAATGTGCCAAAACAAGAATCCACTTTGACATAAGCAAACTAGTTGGTTAATTTGATGATTTTTCAAATGAGTCTGAATTATCAATTGGTTATAGTTTCACTTTTTTTGAGCAATATCTATTAGGTCTTGCACCCAAGTTTCTAACATTCCTAGTTTGAGGGTTTGCTCTATGTTAGCAATACTTAATTGGATTGCATTTTTTCTATTGGTTCTTATATATACAAGTTCTATTACTTTATAGTTGTTGTCAAAGTTCTTTCTTGTTCTATATTATATCCTGCAAACTATTTTCTACTTAACCAATTAGGACTAATGGAAGCCAAAAAAAACATTATGAATACAGTTTGTTAAATCTAACAAGTTGATTCTTTTTTTAATAGGAACTCAAAACCTTCAAATTAAATTCGTAGGAATTTTTTTTTTTAAAAGCAAGAAACAATTTTATTAATCCAAAGAACAAAATACAACAAAGACAAGGACTCCCCCATCAAAGAAAATTACACTCCTATTGCAATCTAGCTAAGGTAAAACAATGGGTTATTGCTAAACTCATAGAAATTACAATTGACACGCATAATTTTCCCGATAAAAGACCATCTCCAAACAAGGGCTTTACAACTCCACACTACATCTCTTGAATTCCAAGACGAGTTGTTAAAAACAATATCATTCCTCCTCAACCAAATGCTCCAAAGAATTGCTAGCCAAATAGTTCCCTCCTTCCCTTTTTTAACCTTCTTAGATCTACAAAAATTACTCCAAACCCAAAAACTCTCCTTCAAATCCTCAAAACAAATATGGCTCAAACCTATCCATTCGGCCATCTCCTTCCAAACAATAATGACGTTCCGACAACTCAAAAAAGAATGTTTCAAGGTTTCATTAACTTCCCTTAAAGTGCACAAACCGTACACAAAGAATCAACAATAATACCTCTCTTCAATAGATGATCTTTAGTTGGTATTTTATTGAGGAAACTACGCCAACCAAAAGCTTTTACCTTAATCGGGACCTCCACCTTCCATAAATCTTTAAAGACCGTATCAAAACGATTAACCAGACCGATAGGAATAGAACTACCATTCAAAATGAAATAGCAAGATGAGACCGAAAAAGACCATCTTTATCATGAATCCATGCAAGTTTATCCTGCTGGGCCGGACACAAATTAACCGACACAAGAGTCCTCGCCAAAGCCTCCAGCTCAAGATGGATGAGCACTGCTTGCCCCGCAGAGACTGCCGACTCAGCGACGGTTTTGTTATTGTCTTCGGCAGAATCTGCATTCAGCGACTCAGGCAGACTCGGCATAGTCAGCGACTCAGCACCACCAGCCTCTGCACCAGCTTGCCCACCAGTAGCCGCTGCTCCACCTTGAGAACCAGCACCACCCGGCCTCAACACAGTACCTCCACCGGCTGGACCAGCTTCCAGTACTCCATAGTATGTTTTTAAATTACAGACCACAACTGTAATATTACTGATGCATTAGCCTCTACAACTGTATAGAAACAAAATTCCAAGGTGAAGTTAGTTGGAATATTTTCCATTCCTATGTTTTTTTTAAGTTTCGATAAATTATGCCTAAGGAACTTTTTATTCTAAGGAATTTATTTCACATATAATATTGTCCATTTCTACTCTCATGTTATAGGGTGGGAATCTTACATTCCCATATGAATAAGAAGTAACCACCCATAACTTCTCATTCACAAACATTTTAATTTATTTATTTTTTATTTTAAAAATTAAATTTAATACATTTCATAAACATTCCCAGAAAATTATATTACTCACCAAACACATAAATAAGAATAAAATTCTCAGGAATAATATTCCCATAAATAATATTCAAAGAATTATAATTGTAATCCTTAAAACAAACACACCCTAGGTAATACATTTCTCACCAACAAATTTAAAAAAAACACTCCCTCCATTTATTTTTTATTATAATCGCTTTAAAATAAAAAATTGTTTCACAATATAAGTCGTTTTACAATTTTAATGAATAATTAATGATATTTTTTCTATTATATCGTTAAATATTTATTATTCTCTCTCTTTTTAATTATATAAATTTATCTTTCACATGCTTTTATAATGATATACAATTTTATAAAAACCTTCGTAATTTTTTAATTTAATACAATAATAAATTTTTTTTTAATATATGTAAAAAGTCCAAAATAACTTATATTAAAAAACCGGAACTAGCACAAAATAAATAGTTTTCACTAATACAATAGTGAAAACTAATACAATAAAATGATTCTCACGTTATTAAGATAAACTAAATTATTGCAAAACGAAGGCGATGGCGCGTCTTCTTGAGGGGGTTTTCCGGTAGCCGTCCGGCGAACCGCCGTGCTCGCGTTTCTGTGTTTTCGGTGGATCTCGAAGGCGCCTAGAAAGGTATCTTGTACTCTCTCATCTTCGGTTTAAATTCCTGGCTTTAGGGCTCAGGGACCTTGTTGAGAAGGTACTGTTCGATATCATTTTTAGGGCTTTTTGGGTCGGCCGTTTGTAGCGCTCTGCACGGTTTTCCCCATCGCTCGTTTGCTGTTTATTAGTTGGTCTGCTTTGTTTTGCTTTTGTTGGTTCCTTTTTGGATTTTTCGCAGTGACATTTTCCTTCTGGGATTTTTCTGGGTTTGCTTGCTTCGTTCTATCAGATTACTTGTTTGATGAGGGACCGTAGATTTGCTCAGCAAGAGAATGGATGGGTGAAGGTTTCGCGTGTTCGACGGGCTGGGGGGGATTCGTCCAGATGGGATGTATTTCCATTGGGTGGATGGAATCGTAACCGGCCAAACTCTTCTAAGGCGGTGACTTCGTTTTATGTTTCTGAATTCCCAGACGTCTCTTGTGCGAAAGACTTGTTTGATCTCTTTGGTTGTATTGGGAATGTCGTGGAGGTGGCGATTTCGCCTAGAAGGAACAAATTGGGCAAACGGTTCGGGTTTGCCAGAGTTGTGGATGTTGAAGACGGTCGGTTACTCGCGGTGAGAATGGATAATGTGGTGATTGGGGACAAGAAAATTCACGTTAATCTCCCTCGTTTTGAGAGGAATCAAGGAGGTTTCGTGCGACACTCGGTAAGACATTCTCAATTTAACAGAGTTGACACACAGCAACCTTTCGTTAACAAGTTTGGCAATTGTTTTGGTGTTGGAGTACCACTCAATCGTTCATTCGCCAATGTTGTCGAGGGAGTCTCTACGAAGGACGCAGCCATGCAAGATCACACGAACTCTAAAGTTGGGTCTGGTGCGGATAGGGAAGTTTGCTTCAATTCTTCGGAATTGCACAGGAGAAGGTTTGAAAAAGCTTTTGTAGGGAGAGTGGCTATTCCGGGAACGGCATACAACATTCAATCCTATATGGAGATGGAAGGGGTGTTTGCCATAAAAGCAACGCCAATGGGAGGCAATACTTGCCTTCTCGAGGAATCGGAAGAAGGCTTTATTCTGGATTTAATAGGGGAGGGACAGGATTGGTGGCGGAGTTGGTTCAATGACGTTAGGAAGTGGGAGGCGGGTTTGATTGAGGAATTCAGGGAGGTGTGGCTGAGAATCTATGGTTTACCGGTTCATCCTTGGCATTCAGATTTTTTCGTGGCCTTGGCTGAGTCGTGGGGCTCTTTCGTGTGTTTAGACGAGAGAACGGCTAAGGGTTGCGCTTTCGACGTAGCCAGGATTTTGGTCAAGGTGCAATTATCGTTTCGCACACCTAATGCTGTCAACGTTATCATCGATGGGAAGAAATTCTGCTTGACGATAGTGGAGGATCATTGGGGTGTTTCGTCTAACTCTTCAGGTATTCCCAAAAAACCTTCTTCTGCCGAGCTTTCTTCAGATTCGGATGAACTGTGGAATGATGACATTAGCCTTAGGAATGTCGATCGTATGACTGATAACTCGGTGGATAGCATTGAACAATTCTCGGAGAACTTGGATAGGGAGGAAATAATTAGGAATTATTCTCCCGTGAATTCTGAGGCTGCCAAGATTCCTTTGCCGCAGAACGTCGTTGTTGATCACGGGGCTGGGAATTCAGGAGGCAGAGAACCTGGGGAGTTCGATAATGCCTTGCTGAAGGTTCGGAACATTAGTGTTCTGTTCGGACATGCGAAGGATAAGGCATTTCTTCATCAATACAACTCTGTTTCCGCTGCTGCTGCTACTGGTTCAGTTCCAGGCCCGTTTCTGTCTGCTCCCGCCTCTGTTTGTTCTGGAACTCACACCGCAGTTCCCGGCAAGCTCGGTGATTCTGCCTCAGACGAATTGCCCAGCAAGGTTGGATGCTCTCTTTCACTGGCTGAGTCATTAACTGGGGTGAAATTTAGAAAGAAATTGAGACTAAAATCGTTAAATGGCATGCCAGGAAGAATTAAAGGAAGAAAAAAACTCACCAATGACCAGGTTTTCGCGAGTTCTGCTCCAGGCACGAAGGGTCCAGTTTTGAGCCCCACCATAAATCGTGCTGTGTGTAATTCATTGGAGGTTAACAGCAGATTTAATAGTGGTTCTTATTCGATGTATTATGGCGATCATAAAGATGAATCGGATATTTTTAGAAGCAATGGAAGACAATGGAGACTAATGGAAGTGGATATTGGGGGGAAACTATGTTCGGCTATAGTTGCGCTTGGGGTGGTGAATGCGGAGGGAAGGAATAATCTTATAGAGAGGATCGAAACTTTGGAGTTAGGGGGAGCTAATAAAGGGGAAGTAAGGAAGGAGATTAAGAATTGTGTCCAATGATTGTAGGATCTATGAACATTAGGGGGGGAGTGAATGCTCTTAAAAGAAGGAGGATTAGTTCGTTGATTAAAAAAGGTAATGCGGACTTGTTTTTAATTCAAGAAACTAAGGTTGTTAATATGGATAGTAACTTGGCCAAGTCTTTTTGGTATTCTCCGGAGGTGGGATTTTCCTATTCTAATTCATTAGGTAGGTCGGGAGGTCTTCTCATTTTATGGAACGACAAAGTGGAGGTTGTCAATAGCTTTAAAGGAGAGGGCTATTTGGGAATTAAAGCTCGTTGGGATAATAACTATTATTATGTGCTTAATGTTTATTCGCCATGTTTGTTGACCAAAAAAGTTGAATTATGGAAGAAGTTGCTCGAGTTGAAGGAGACATTCAAGGATGGGGAATGGATCATGGGAGGGGATTTTAATGCGATTAAAAACTCTAGAGAAAGGAAGGGGCGAGCGGTGAAGGTGAATAAAAGAGAAGTGGAACTTTTTTCGGAGTTTATTAATAAAAGTGATTTGGTGGACATTCCTTGCAAAGGAAAAAAGTTCTCTTGGTATAGCGGGGACGGGAAGGCAATGAGTAGAATCGACCGCTTTTTAGTTTCTAATGAAGTGGTGTCTAGATGGGAAGTAACGGGGCAATTCATTGGTGATAGGGATATTTCGGATCATTGTCCGATTTGGATTTTGAAGGATCATCGGAATTGGGGACCAAAACCATTTAAATTCAACAACGAATGGTTTAGTTTTGATTCCTTTATTCCTTTTGTGGAGAACGAGTGGAAAAGTATGAGAGTGGAAGGAAGAGGCGATTATGTTTTAAAAGAAAAACTTAGGCTTCTTAAAGATAAGTTAAGATTGTGGAACAAGGAAGTGTTTGGTAGAATTAACTTGGAAATGGAGGATGGAGTTTGCATGATGAACTTGGCCGATGACAAACTTGCTTCCGATGATTTTATTAACTTCGATAGCACTATGGAGTTTAGAAAGGAAGCTTGTAGCAAGTTTTGGAGGAATTTAAGGATAAAAGAGAACATGTTATTGCAAAAGTCTAGATTGAGTTGGATTAAGGAAGGAGACTCCAATAGCGGTTTCTTTCATAAGGTGATGAAACAAAGAAGACGGAACAATCACTTAGGTCCGATCCTCCATTTGGAAGGAGTGGCGGAATCGGTTGAAGAGGTAAGGGAGGCGGTGTTCAATCACTTCGAGGAGAAATTTGTTGAAACGGAGGTTAGTAGACCTTATTTGGAGGGCATACCGTTCAAGTCTTTAAGCAAGGAAGAGGCGGACGAGTTGGAGAGACCTTTTCTTCACAATGAGATTAAAGAGGCGGTGTGGGAGTGTGGAGGAGACAAAAGCCCGGGGCCGGATGGGTACTCCTTTCTTTTCTTTAAAAGATGTTGGCAATTTATTAAAGAAGACTTCTTCAATTTCTTCAATTATTTTTATGGAGGGAGTTCCCTATCAAAGGTAATTACTTTATCTTTTTTGACTTTAATTCCTAAGAAGCATAATCCTTTGGGATTGGATGACTATAGGCCCATTTGCTTGGTGGGATGCATGTATAAGGTAGCGACCAAACTTTTGGCGGGAAGACTCAAAAAGGTGCTAAACTCTATCATATCTCCTTGTCAAACCGCTTTTGTCCCCGGGAGACAATTGCTTGATGGGGTAATAGTTGCGAACGAGGTGGTTGATTATGCTAGGAAGACGGGAAACAATTGTTCTCTTTTCAAAGTTGACTTCGAAAAGGCGTACGATAAGGTGAGTTGGTCCTTCTTGAAATTTATGTTCAAAGCGATGGGGTTCGGTATGAGATGGATGAAGTGGATGGATTTATTGGTGTTTAAGAGCGATATGTCGGTTATTGTGAACGGTAGTCCCTCGAAAGAGTTTGGTGTTTATAGAGGGTTGAGACAAGGAGATCCTCTCTCTCCTTTTCTTTTTGTTTTGGTGGCGGAAGCTCTCTCGGGTTTGGTGAGAAAATCTACGGAGATAGGGGAGTTTCAAAGTTTTGTTATCGAAGGTTCGTGTAGTGTGGATATCCTTCAATTTGCGGACGATACTTTATTGGTGGGGGACGGTAGTTGGAAGCATATTCGGGCGTTTAAGGCGGTGCTTAGAGCGTTTGAACTTGTGTTCGGTCTTGGTATAAATTATAATAAGAGTAAATTGATTGGTATCAATTCCAACTTTCAATTCTTGGAAGCGGCGTCTTTCTTCTTGTCTTGCAAAATTGAGGAAAACAAGTTCATCTTCTTAGGCATTCCCATTGGTCACAATCCTAGGTTAGATTATACTTGGGATCCTCTTTTGAACAAGACGAAGGCTAGATTGGAGGGTTGGACTAATCGTTACTTGAATTTTGGAGGTAGAATTACTCTTTTGAAGTCGGTTCTTAGCTCTCTCTCCATTTTCACCATGTCTTTCTATAAAATGCCGTTGAAAGTGGTGAAAAAATTCAATAGTTTGCAAAGCAAGTTTCTATGGGGAGGTTTGGAGGAGAAAAGAAAGATTCATTGGGTGCGGTGGAAAGATTTATCGCTTCCCATGGAGAAAGGGGGTTTAGGTGTTAAGGATATCGCTTTGTTCAATATTTCTCTCTTAAACAAGTGGAGGTGGCGGATATTACAAGGTCGTAATTCTCTTTGGCTAGATGTCTTGAAAGCTCGTTACGGTGATTTATCGTCCATTTTGTTGGTTGATGGTAAGGTTAGTAACACCTCTCCCTCTCCTTTTGTTGTTTCTTCTTCTTCTTCTTCTTCTTCTTCTTCTTTTTGGTGGAAAGATTTGGTTAAGATTCGGACGTATTCTCTTGCGGATCCGATGGTGGAAAATGTTAAATTTACTATCCACAATGGGTATCATACGCCGTTTTGGGAATCCAATTGGTTGGAAGGGATTCCTTTGAAAGAGGAGTTCCCGGATTTGTATCTTAACACTTTTTTGAAGGGTGTTTCGGTGGCGGGCATGGGGGGTGGAAAGAAGGAGTTTGGGTTTGGGGCGATTTTGGTTTAAAGTTGGATGGTAATTTTTTAGCGGAGGAAGTGATTAAGATGAAAAACCGGGTGGATTCTTTTATAGGGTGGAATCACGGCAAGGACACGGTCTTGTGGATCAAAGAGGCATCGAAGGAGTTTTCGGTAGCATCGTGCTATAATTTTTATTTGAATCTTCATATTCCGATCGGTCCGCCTAATAGACATGATGGAGTTGTTGGCTCTCTTTGGAAAATGGAGGTTCCGTTCAAAATCAAGGCTTTCGGGTGGAGACTTTTTCTAGATAGACTACCTACGATTGATGGATTGATGCATAGAGGATTGTCTTTTTCTCATGAGAATTCTAAATGTGTTTTGTGCGGTCTTGTTTCGGAGGATAGGGATCATTTCTTTTTGGTTGTTTGGTGGGTAAAAAGATTTGGAATGAGATAGCTTATTGGGTTGGTAAAGAGGGGTCTTTGGAAAATGAGTGTATGCCGCATTTTTTGGAGTGGCACTTGTATTTCCGTTTTCGTAAGGTTAAAGATAGTAAATTGGACGTGGTGTGGTTAGCCACCATTTGGTCTTTTTGGTTACTTAGGAATGGTGTGCGGTTTCGGAAGGAAGCTTGGAGCATTAACAACACCGTTTGGAACATCAAGTTCTTGGTTTGGAAATGGTCTTTTTGTGGGAAGATTACTCATCCCAATTATGCTTTTTACGAATTTAGTAGGGAGCCTCTTTTCTATCTTTCGTAAGGATAATTGGTGTGTAATTTTTCTTTTTGTCGGGCTTTCCCGCTCTCCTTTGTAATCGGGTTGGAGAACCCATTGTTCTCCGTTTAATATAATTTCTTGATTAAAAAAAAAAAAAACTAATACAATAAAACCACACAACTAATATTTATTATTAGTAAAAAAGACACAAGACAAATATATGTCACTCATACATAAAAAGTGTAAGATAATTAATTTTTTTATTAATATAAAAAATACGACACATATATTTTTCATCAATAAATATTTTAAAAAAAATAATAAAGGAAAAATACTTGCTACTAATGCATAAAAACACAAAATAAATAATTAAAAGACAAAAGTAAATCTGTTTCAAATGAAATGGCAATACAAATCAAATAATTTTTTTATAAAATCATAACAAGAAAGTTTGCACAAAGATAATTTGACAATGATATCATAGAGGTAGATCCACAATCCATTATGATTTAAAGAAATATAAACTTTTATTGATATGATAATAAGGCATACATGAGAGTGATGATATACGAACACAACATGCAATAATTCAAGCACGTTCAAAGGAAGTGAGTTTCCTTAAATGCTTTAGATACCACACAACGGCGTCATAGTTGTTAGAAGATGAACCGTTTTTGGCTGAAAGAGTGAGGCGGTAATTGGTCCCGACATCAACCTGTGATTCACCTTTGATAAGTTTCTGAAACTCCAATGTTGCTTCTTTTTGCTTGTTGTACTCGTCGACTGCGAAATGGGCTATTTCAATCACAGATGGATCACTGATGTTCTTTATGGGATTCCAACCGCCTGGTAGTGGTATAGCTTGATTCATGGTGGCGGAAACCAGCAAAATAATGAGGAGGAGAGCAAGGGATTGAAATCTCATGATGTTTGTTTGGTAGTTTTTTTCAAGCTTGAGACACTAAGATGATGTGAGATAGACTTTGTGGAATGGTAGTGTAGTTATATATATTGTACACAAGTTATGCCAGGTATGGTAATATACTTTTCTAATTTTGAAAAAAAATAAAAAGTTCATTTGATTTTATTTTTGAAAATAAATTAAATTTCTTTTTGACCAAAATATTGAAGTCTCTTTAATAACTAGTAACAAACCCGTGCATACGCACGGGTTTAGGTTTGGTGCGCGTATTTGATTACATAATATATTTATTTTAATTCAAAAATAAAATTTGAATCAAAATTTTTAGATCATAAATACTATTTTTCGTATATAAAAATATTTACAACAATAATAATTTTTTTCCCGTATACAAATATTATTTATGTTTAGGTATCATTTAGAAAAATATCTGGATCAATAGTAAATTTTCATATATAAAAATATTTAAATTAATAATAGATTTTTTTCCCGTATACCATTTTTGATTCCAAATTTTTTGGTTCGCAAATACCATTTTTCATATATAAAAATATTTAGATCATTAATATATTTTTTTCATATACAAATATTATTTATATTTAGGTATCGTTTACAAAAATATCGGAATCAATTGTAAATTTTTCGTATATAAAAATATTTAGATCAATAATAGTTTTTTTTTCCGTATACTTTTTTTAAATACAATTTTTTTGGATCATAAATACCATTTTTTATATATAAAAATATTTAGATCATTCACTACAAGAAAATTAATAGATTGCGACGATTATTTTAGCGGATTACGACGGTTAAAACTGCCGCAATTTACAATCTACGACGGTTACAGTACCGTCGCAGAATCGTGTATCCCGAACCTGTTTCGCGACAGTTGCCAAAACTGTCGCACCAACCGGCGTGTTAGTTCACGACGGGTTGAAACTGACTTAAACTAGAAATGGCGACGATTACAAACCGTCGTGAATTTCAGTTCGAATTTTGTTTTCAATGCTGGTTGCGCGTCGTGAGTTTTAGTTTAAATTTTGTTTTCAATGCTGGTGGGGACGGTTTCAAACCGCCGTAAATTTTATTTGGTGTTTTATTTTCGTTGTTGATTGCGACGGTTTTAAATATCTACAGAGGTTTGAAACCCCGGCTAAATATATATATATATATATATATATAGAGGAGGGATCAAATTACACCCGAAGAGTTACACCACGAGTTACACTCGTTCAATAACTACATCTCGAATTAATATTTTTTAAATTCAACCGTTGGATTGAAACATAATATCATATAGATCATATCTATAAAGTTTGAGCTTAATCTATAATGATTTACTATGTCATTGAATTACATCAAAATCAACGTTATATGAAAGCTTATTTTGACGTTAATCTTTGGATATCTTGACGATATAGTAAATCATTATAGATTAAGCTCAAACTTTATAGGTATGATCTATATGATATTATGTTTCAATCCAACGGTTGAATTTAAAATATATTAATTCGAGATGTAGTTATTGAACGAGTGTAACTCGTGGTGTAACTCTTCGGGTGTAATTTGATCCCTCCTCATATATATATATATATATATATATATATATATATATATATATATATATATATATATATATATATATATATATATATATATATATATATATATATTTGGGACACTGACGTTGCATCATGGTTTTAATTTATAATCTTCATGACATGTCTTTTCCATTGTTTCTTTTCTTTTGTGCATACTCTTTTGTTTTATACTAAAACAAAATTTTATAACAGCAAAATAGAAAAATACTATCAAATTCAATTGAATTATCAAGTTAAAAAGAATGAAAATCCTTCCAATAGGATTCCTTCCAATAGGATTCGGAACAATGTTACCATTGCTACAATATGAATTAAAAGGCAACAAATTCACATATATATAATAGTATTGGTCAGTTATTATACATATTTTTCAGGTGTAACCAAGGGACTGCATAATGATGGCACAACTAAAGCCACCACAAAATATTTAAAATACTGACTTATGTCTCATAGCTAGCTTCCATTGATGTTAAGATTAACAAGTTACACCAACTTCTGCTCTACAAAATGTACACAAAATATATAACTAGTAAAAAGTATACTTGGATTAACGCCGAGTCATCCGTCATGCTTCAACCTCTTTGTCAGTGGTATGAGTCTCATCATTTTTAGTATCCTCTTCTTCAACTAGCTTTGTTAGCTCTTCGTGAATCATAGTCTTCATAGTTGCCTTTTTTGGGGTGAGATCCATTTCGAATTGCTTACCTGAACAATGGTCAGCAATTGTGTTTGTCATAAAATTGGGCTAATCATGTTTTTCTTAAATGTAGTTTATCTGAAAGTGTCAAATTGAGCCCCTAATCATGTGTAAAAAAAATATCCAAAACAAAACTCGATAATATTCTTTACTAAGCATCCAGTGAGAGAGAAACAAGAAAACTCTACTGCAGTACTCCTTATCCTGCTTTTAGACTTTAGTCCAAGTGTTATATCAATATCATGTACCTGGAGCAAAAACAAATTTGAAACAACAAAATTCAATCTTATAGTCTATCTCAATGTTTAGCATTGTGTCATGTCTTAGTTCCTTATAGTTACCTCAAAAAAGCACTGCTGCAGCACAGCTACTAACTTAAGACTTAGTTCCAAAATTCCTAGTACAACTTGCAAATGCAATAAAAAGAAATACAAGATCTACAGTGAGTGTTCCAATAAGCCAGTTTAGCAATAGATATGCAATAGTTAAGAAAAAAAATTCATGATTGTTTCAAATTACACGATGAGGCAATGATAACAAAAATGATAGAAGAGGTTTCAAAATATTACAGCGGTAGATCGAGCTTTTTCTAAATTCAGTACATGATTAACATCTTGAGCACTGACAAAACTCTTCACGTTTGGAGAGTGTTTGCTCAGATACCAAACCGTTCTATAGTTTACACCAGGGGAATCTAGAATTATTGCTGCAACACTTGCTCTTCCAGCCCCAACTTTAGGTAGGACCTTATCACACAACACAAAGCATGACAACACAAAGCAGCCCCAACTTTATCTCAGTTTTACAAAAAACTGAGGTAACATATCATTCGTAAAATCCAAAAAAAATAAATAAAGGGGCCTTTTTGGTTCTATATAAAACATTGAATAAAAGGAGCTGGGAATCGAACCTCAAATCATATGCATACGTTTATGTCAGTTTTATTTAAATCCGAGGTAACTGTCTTATAATTAATATTGTTTAAATAAAATAAGGGGCTCCAGTCACATGTACCTGCGATTTTCTATCGTACATGGTGAAAATTTCGTCATAAAAAGCATTATTTGTCATAGTGACGCTTAGGGAGATATTTCTCTCATTCCCTATAGTGCATATCCTTGACCAAAATCACCAAATGCGACTTACTATACATGTATGATTGCTTCCAAGTATTATCTGTTACCTGCTTCACATGAGTAGAACACATAAATCACCACTAAACACCATTACACAAGCATCATGGGCAAGCTCTTACCACTGTATCGTGTTATAGACCTACTAAAGTATCTGAGTGACTGAGTCTCCCTACCCTCCTATAGAGAACACGCACCTATACCTTTTAACCGGTACAAAATATAAAAGTGAAATATTTATAATTGATACTTAAAAAGTTAGAAAATTTTTTATATTTTATTAAAATAAAATAAAAAACACCAAACATTATTAAACAAAATTTGTGATAAATAAATAAAAAAAATATGAAAATATATTATGCCATTTTTTAGTATAACATACTCTCTCCATCTTACAATAGGTGTCCTATTTACTATATTTATTTGTCTCAAATTATTTGTTCCTTTAGAATACCGATGTGTTATTTATTATTTATTTTTTTCAACTAACTTATCCTTATTTATTGTATTTAAATTCATGTAGCTACTCCACTATCTATTATTAATAAAATTATTTTAGTAAATGAGACTCATTTTATCATTGAAATTAATATAATTAATTATTATCTTAAAAAGTGGAAAAACCTCAAAGACATATATTATGAGACAGAGGGAGAGGGAGTGATTGACTGCATTTTTCAAGAATTACAATTAATCTTATACTTTTGACCATACTTTTCCCTAAAACTAATTGTAGGTTTATTATTATATATCTATAATATAAGAAAATTTGTTGTTCTGGAAATAAAAAAAAATACCCCTTTGTTATCTTAGTCTAAATTAATAATTTATGGGCAAAAAATGTCTTTTGTTAATTTTTTCCAATTCACTTTTCAACTCACTTTTCACTTTTCACTTTTTCACTTTTCACATTTTACCTCTCACGTTTTTCGCTTTTCACTTTTCACTTTCATTACTTTACTATTATTATTTCTAATAAATTATTAATAAAAGTATTTCAATAAATTATTTTTTAATAAAAAGATTATTATGATCATTTTTAACATTTAAAATAGTAATTAACTTTTAAAAATTAAGTTTAGTAAGTGAATATTAATAACGAAGAAATATAATTTGAAATAATTTTTATTTTAAAATACAATTTTTTTAAAGAAAATAATAATAATTTTAGTTTAAAAAATATTTCAATTAAAATAAATTTAAAAATATACTTGAAAATGTGTGTTATTTGATAAAATACCAAAATGTGTACATGTCACTTATCATTAACTGTAATTTATATGATTCAAAATATTATTATATTAATATATGTCATTAATGAAGTTTATACAATTAAAATAATATTTGCACAATTAAATAATAGAAAAATTATTTGATATTGATATATGTTATCAATATATATATGGTGTTTGTGATCAAAAAAATTTATTCAAAAAAGGTATACGGGAAAAAAACTACTATTGATCTAAATATTTTTATGTAACAATACTTAAACATAAATAATAATTGTATATGGAAAAAATCTATTAATGATCTAAATCTTTTTATATATAAAAAATGGTATTTATGATCCAAAAAAAATTTATTTAAAAAAAGTATACACGAAAAAAAACTATTATTGATCTAAATATTTTTATATACGAAAAATTTTCAATTGATTCAGATATTTTTTTTAAAAGATACCTAAATATAAATAATATTTGTATATGGTAAAAATTCTATTAATGATCTAAATATTTTTATATATGAAAAATGGTATTTGCGATCCAAAAAATATTGAATCAAAAATGGTATACGGGAAAAAAAATCTATTATTAATTTAAATATTTTTATATACGAAAATTTACTATTGATCCAGATATTTTTTTAAATGATACCTAAACATAAATAATATTTGTATACGGGAAAAAAACTATTATTGTTCTAAATATTTTTATATACGCAAAATAGTATTTATGATCTAAAAATTTTGTTTCAAATTTTGTTTTTGATTTAAAATAAATATATTATGTAATCAAATACGCGCACCAAACCAGAACCCGTGCGTATGCACGAGTTTGTTAGTAGTTATTAAAGAGACTTCAATATTTTGGTCAAAAAGAAATTTAATTTATTTTCAAAAATAAAATCAAATGAACTTTTTATTTTTTTTCAAAATTAGAAAAGTATATTACCATACCTGGCATAACTTGTGTACAATATATATAACTACTCTACCATTCCACAAAGTCTATCTCACATCATCTTAGTGTCTCAAGCTTGAAAAAAACTACCAAACAAACATCATGAGATTTCAATCCCTTGCTCTCCTCCTCATTATTTTGCTGGCTTCAGCCACCATGAATCAAGCTATACCACTACCAGGCGGTTGGAATCCCATAAAGAACATCAGTGATCCATCTGTGATTGAAATAGCCCATTTCGCAGTCGACGAGTACAACAAGCAAAAAGAAGCAACATTGGAGTTTCAGAAACTTATCAAAGGTGAATCACAGGTTGAAGTCGGGACCAATTACCGCCTCACTCTTTCAGCCAAAAACGGTTCAACTTCTAACAATTATGAAGCTGTTGTGTGGTATCTAAAGCATTTAAGGAAACTCACTTCCTTTGAACGTGCTTGAATTATTGCATGTTTGTGTTGTGTTCGTATATCATCACTCTCATGTATGCCTTATTATCATATCAATAAAAGTTTATATTTCTTAAGTCATAATGAATCGTGGATCTACCTCTATGATATCATTGTCAAATTATCTTTGTGCAAACTTTTTTGTTATGATTTTATAAAAAAAATTATTTGATTTGTATTGCCATTTGATTTTTTTTTTTAGTAATCAAGATAATATTAACGGGAGAACTAAGGGTTCTCCAACCCGATTACAAAAGAGACGGCAAAAACCGACAAAGGAAAATTACAAACCAATTACACTTACGAGAGAAAAAACAACGGTTCCTTACAAAACTCGTAAAAAGAGTAATTGGATCGAGTAATATTCTCACAAAAAGACCACCTCCACGCCAAAAGTTTAATGTTCCAAACGGTATCGTTAACACTCCATAAATCCTTCCGAAAACACACACCATTTCTCACCAACCAAATAGCCCAAGAAGTAGCTAGCCAAATAATCCCCAATTTTCTATCTTTCACCATATTCACACTAAAGAATAAGTGCCAATCCATAAAATTCGACAAACACTCTTCACTTCCACTTTCCCCTTTACCCACCCAACAAGCAATTTCACTCCAAATTTTCTTTACTACTCCACAACTAAAAAAGAGATGCTTCCTATTTTCCAAACAATTACCACAAAAAGTACACAATAAATTCTCATGAGTAAGATGCATACCTCGAATCTCCAAAAGGTCCTTTGTCGGTAATCTATTAAGAAACAACCTCCAACCAAAAGCCTTTATCTTAAAGGGTACCTCCAATTTCCAAATTAAATCAAACGCACCTTCATGAATATTATGGGGGCCATAAGGAAATCTAGTAGAGTCATAGAAAGCATAACACGAAGCTACCGAAAAGGATTTTTCCGTGTTACCGGTCCATGACACTTTATCTTTTTCGGTATTCCATCCCCTAAAATCCTCCAACCTCCCCCTCAAAAAACCCAATTCTTCCGCAATAACCGGATTAGACAACATTGACCCGGAAATTCCAAAATCACCCCAAATCCAAACACCATCCAACCAACCTCCCATAGCCGCAACCGAAACTCTCTTCAAGCTAGAAAAAAAATACAACACCGGAAAAGCTTCGTGCAAAGGAGTACCATTCAACCAATTTGATTCCCAAAACGGAGTAATAAATCCATTATTAATAGAGAAATTACTACATTCGACAATAGGATCCAAAGACAAAGATGAACTAACCTTAACTAAGTCCTTCCACCAAAAAGAGCAAGAGGGAAGAACTTTAGACCCCTTGCCGCCACAAAAAGCTAAAGAAGATATGTCACCATACCGAGCTTTTAACACATCGAACCACAAACCGTCATTCCCTTGAAGAATACGCCACCGCCACTTGTTTAGGAGAGCCAAATTGAACAACTCTATGTTTTTAACTCCTAGACCCCTCTTCTCAAAAGGTAACGTAACTTCATCCCACCTCACCCAATGGATCCTCCTCTTTTCCTCCACTCCTCCCCACAAGAACCTACTTTGAAGCGCTTTAAACTTCTTCACCACAATTTTTGGCATTCTATAAAACGACATAGTGAAAATAGTCAAAGCGCTAAGCACGGACTTTAAAAGAGTGATTCTACCTCCCAAATTCAAGGAGCGGTTCATCCATCCTTTTAACCGGTTTTTCATCTTTGACAAAAGAGGGGTCCAAGTGGCTTCCTTTCTCGGGTTAAAACCTATAGGAATTCCAAGAAAATAAAAGTTAGAAACTTCCACCTTACAAGAAAGAAGGAAAGAAGCCGCCTACAAGAAACTCCTATTGGTATTTATGCCAATCAACTTGCTTTTGTGATAATTGATACCAAGCCCGGAAACTAATTCGAAAGCCCGAAGCACCTCCTTTAAAGCCCAAACATGTTTCCAATTACCATCCCCGACTATAAGGGTGTCATCCGCAAATTGAAGGACATCCACACAACAAGCCCCTTTAATCGAAAACCTTTGGAATTCCCCCACTTCGATAGATTTTCTAATTAAACCCGAAAGGCCTTCCGCAACTATCACAAAAAGAAAAGGAGAGAGAGGATCTCCTTGTCTCAAACCTCTAGAAACACAAAACTCCTTCGTAGGACTACCATTCACAAGCACCGACATGTTACTAGTGAATATCAATGCCTCCATCCATTTCATCCATTTATCCCCAAAACCCATTCTTTTAAGCATATACCGTAAGAAACTCCAACTAACCTTATCATAGGCCTTTTCGAAATCCACTTTAAATAGAATGCACTTGCTTTCTTCCTTTTTAGCGTAATCCACCACTTCGTTTGCAACTAACACCCCATCTAGCAATTGTCTACCGGGGACAAAAGCACTTTGACTAGCGGAAATGATCGAATTAAGGACTCCTTTAAGCCTCCCCGCCAAAAGCTTCGCCACCACCTTATAAATACAACCCACCAAACAAATCGGTCTATAATCATCCAAGCAAATAGGATTAGGGGATTTCGGAATTAAAGACAAGAAAGAAGAAGTAATGGCCTTTGAAACGGAGTTCCCACCAAAAAAGTAATTGAAAAAGCGAATGAAGTCTTCTTTAATAACATGCCAACACTTCTTGAAAAAAAGGAACGAATAACCGTCCGGACCCGGACTTTTATTCCCACCACACTCCCACACCGCCTCCTTTATTTCCCTTTCAAGAAAGGGTCTCTCAAGGCAATCCGCCTCCTCCCTACTAATGCAATTAAACGAAATACCTTCCAACAAAGGTCTCACCTCCTCCGTTTCAACAAATTTCCTCTCAAAGTGGTTGAACACCGTATCTTTAACTCCATCCACCGAATCGATCATGACACCCGAAGAGAATAAAGGGCCAATGTGATTACGAGTCCTTCTTTGTTTCAAAATCTTATGGAAAAAACTACTATTCGCATCTCCTTCTTTAATCCAAGAACATCTAGACTTTTGAATAATCATATTCTCCTTAATTCTCAAGTTCCTCCAAAATTTACTACTAGCTTCCTTTCTCAAAAAGAGATTTTCATCGAAAGAAGAAGAGTTGATTCCGGAAACTAACCTCTCGTCGGCATTGTTCAAGTCGCGGACTCCTTCCTCCATCTCAAGGTCGATCTTCCCGAAAACTTCCTTATTCCATCTTCTAAGTTTGTCTTTTAAGAGCCGAAGTTTCTCTTTAAGAACAAAATCCCCTCTCCCTTCCACCTTCAAACTTTTCCATTCTTTCTCCACAAAAGGCACAAAAGAACCAAGAGAAAACCATTCGTTATTAAACCTAAAAGGCTTTGGTCCCCAATTAGAATTATCCTTCATTAACCAAATCGGGCAATGATCCGAGATGTCTCTATCTCTAATAAGTTGGCCGGTAATCTTCCACCTATCGACCACAATATTTGATAAAAGAAAACGATCTATTCTACTCATAGATTTGCCGTCTCCACTAAACCAAGAAAACTTTTTCCCTTTGCAAGGAATATCCACCAACTCACTTTTTAGGATAAACTCCGAAAAAAGATCCGACTCTCTATGATTCACAACAACCCCCCTTCCCTTTCTTTCTCCACTATTCTTGATAGCGTTAAAGTCTCCTCCCATAATCCACTCCCCATCTTTAAACGAATCCTTACAAGCAAGCAAGTCATTCCACAAAATTTTCTTCCTACTCAAATCACAAGGCGAATAAATGTTCACAACGTAGTACAAATGATTATTCCACCGAACATGAATCCCCAAGAAACCTTCTCCTTTAAAACTACTTAACACCTCGACCACATCCTTCCTCCAAATTGTAAGCAACCCCCCCGATCTACCCATCGAATTGGAAAAAGAAAAATCTACCTCCGAAGAACTCCAAAAACTCTTCGCCCACACTTCATTCATATTTGAAATTTTAGTTTCTTGCAAAAGGAAAATATCCGCTTGACCTTTATTGATTAAAGAATTGATTCTCCTTCTTTTGAGTGCATTCACTCCCCCTCTAATATTTAAAGTACCAATAATCATTGTAACTCTTTGTTCGACTCCTTCCTAACTCTTTCTTCTTGACTTCCCCCTTGTTCCAACCTTTCTAGTCTACTAATTAAATTTCTTCGACCCTCCACGTCAACCACCCCCAAAGACTCAATAGCCTCCCACAATTTTCCACCAAAATTCTTATCCACAAGTTTCCACTGTCTCATGTTACACCTGTGAATATCCGACTCCTCCGACTGTTCTCCGTAACGAGACTTAGAAAATCCGCTAAAAGTGCCTTCCGATCCCTCTATAACTTTCTTGGAATTTTTAATGCACAATGAGCCTTTATGCCTTCGAACACCACAACAACATTTCCCCAACAATTTCACTGGTCTGCGTTTCAAAAATTTTGAGGAAGCCTTTGGAATGCCATCCTCCACTGTGCACTTAACTACTGACTGAAGGGAAGTTCCATCCCCCTCAACAGAAACAGAGTATGCTGGGGATTCATCCCTCTCTCCCCTGTTACAACCACTACTGGTTTCAGCCCTTGAGAAATTACCAACTTTCAACCGACACCCATCCGTCCCCTGAACCAAGAGCAGCTCCTGTGGACCCTTTGTACTGCCGTCTGGATCTGCCGGCTGTAAAACCGTGGTTCCGTGGCCAGAAACAGGACGCAACATTGACAAATATTTATCAAAAATACTGTTCCCAATCGAAGAACTCACCACTTCCTCTCCATCCGCCGCTGCTACAACCGAAACTGCATTAGAAGCCGTGAAAGTGTCGCCTCTTCCTCTCGTACCCTTACTCACAGCATCAACTAGCTTATGAAAAACCGGAACCGCTTCTGATTCTCCTTTGCTCGAGAACTGTTCAATGGATTCTTCCAAACTTTCTGAGCCACCCGAATCATCGTGCCATCCATCTTCAGAGCCAGAATAGTCACAGCTGGAAGAAACAGCAGTTAGCTTCCCAGAGGTCACTATATATTGTCCCATTGCGTCTTCTCTAAGGTAAATCACCGAAGCTTTCCCATCTATGCACACTGAAACACTATCGGGTAGTTTGAACGAAATAGGAACATTCACCATTATCCTTGCCATCGCGAACGTTGCTCCTTTCGCCGTATTTTCGTCAATGCAAATAAATCTCCCCCACAACTCAGCTAACGCTGAAAAGAAATCAGAATGCCAAGCGAGAGCCGGAAGACCGTAAATTCTAATCCACATATCCCTCCTATCGTCCACAAACCCCTCCTCCCATTTCTTGATCACCGAAAACCAACTCCGCCACTAATCAGCACCTTCGATTATTAAGTCCTCGATAAAACCTTCCTCATTATCCTCCAACAAGCACCAATCGCCTCCCAATGGTGAAACTTTAATCGCAAAAACCCCCTCCATTTCAAAATGGGTCTGAATGTTGAACGCCGAGCCCGGAATACAAACTTTGCCAACATACGCTTTACCAAATCTCTTCCTCCCCTCTTCACACGAATTGAATGACAAACAGAAGTTAGGTTCCCTCATCCTACCCTCCACCCCAGAACCAGAACCCACCGCCGCCGCATACATCTTGCCATCCCTTCTTGAGTCAGACCACCCACGCAACTTATCCTTGCCAGACCCACGATCCTTAACACCAACATTCACAGGCCCTCCAAACCGACCCGCTCCCCCAACGACACCCCTCTGGAATCTAGGTAAATTAACGTGTATCTTCTTACCTGCAATAATGATGTTGTCCAAACGCACCGCTAACACACGCCCATCACTGACCTCCTCAAACCGCGCGAAACCAAACCTTTTGCCGAACCTGTTTCTACGCGGAGAAATGGCAACTTCCACCACGCTCCCAACACAACCAAACAGAACGAACAAGTCCTTAGCAGAAGACTCCTCAGGAAACTCAGAGACGAACATAGAAGTGAGTTCCTTCCTCTCAGCATTCTGTTTCTGGTTATTACCACCAAACGGGAATATGTCCCAACGCAACGAAAACCTCTTACGGTACTCCACCTTCTTCCAGCCACCCTTATACATCTAAAGCCCTATCAAAGCCTCAACCAACAGAGAAATGAAGACGGTACACGACACACGCGGAAAAAGAAGAACCCTAAATCAGAGCGAACCAATCCCCTTTCCAACAAGGTCCCTGACCATAAGATCAGGAATTTAAACCGAAATTAGAACGGAGGAGTTAACCCTGACCAGAGCCCCCTAAAAATCCGCCCGGAAAACCACTAGGATGCCTTCAGGTGGAGGCTCGCCGGAGACCCCCAGAGCGTCGCATCGTTTTTTATTGCCATTTGATTTGAAACGGATTTACTTTTGTGTTTTAATTATTTATTTTGTGTTTTTATGCACTAGTAACAAGTATTTTTCCTTTATTATTTTTTTAAAATATTTATTCATGAAAAATATATGTGTCATATTTTTTATAAATAAAAAAATTAATTATCTTACACTTTTTATGTATGAGTGACATCTATTTTTCTTGTGTCTTTTTTACTAATAATAAATATTAGTTGTGTGGTTTTATTGTATTAGTGAAAACTATTTATTTTGTGCTAGTTCCGGTTTTTTAATATTAGTTATTTTGGACTTTTTACATATATTAAAAAAAATAATTATTATTGTATTAAATTGAAAAATTACGAAGATTTTTATAAAATTGTTATTCATTATAAAAGCATGTGAAAGATAAATTTATATAATTAAAAAGAGAGAGAATAATAAATATTTAATGATATAATAAGAAAAATATCATTAATTATTCATTAAAATTGTAAAACGACTTATAATGTGAAACAATTTTTTATTTTAAAGCGATTATAATAAAAAATAAATGGAGGGAGTGTTTTTTTAAATTTGTTGGTGAGAAATGTATTACCTAGGGTGTGTTTGTTTTAAAGATTAAAATTATAATTCTTGGAATATTATTTATGGAAATATTACTGAGAATTTTATTCTCATTTATGTGTTTGGTGAGTAATATGATTTTCTCGGAATGTTTATGAAATATATTTAATTTAATTTTTAAAATAAAAAATAAATAAATTAAAATGTTTGTGAATCAGAAGTTATGAGTGGTTACTTCTTATTTCCATAGGAATGTAAGATTTCCATCCTGTAACATGAAAGTAGAAATGGACCATATTATATGTAAAATAAATTCTTGTAATAAAAAATTCCTTAGGCATAATTTATCGAAACTTGAAACAAACATAGGAATGGAAAAATAATCCAACTTACATCACCTTTGAAATTTTGATTCTATACAGTTGTAGAGGTTAATGCATCCGCAATAATGCA
This sequence comes from Vicia villosa, assembly GCF_029867415.1. Lineage (NCBI taxonomy): Eukaryota > Viridiplantae > Streptophyta > Magnoliopsida > Fabales > Fabaceae > Vicia > Vicia villosa. Next base: position 13,643,036 of record NC_081184.1, on the reverse strand, counting down.
GTTGTGGTGTGTAATTTAAAAATATACAATGGAGTACTTTGACAGGATATAATATACAACAAGAAAGAACTTTGACATCAACTATAAAGTAATAGAATTAGTATATAAAAACCAATAGAAAAAACTAAATAGAAAAATTGCAATCCAATTAAGTATTGCTAACATAGAGCAAACCCTCAAACTAGGAATGTTAGAAACTTGGGCGCAAGACCTACTAGATATAGCTCAAAAAAGTGAAACTACAACCAATTGATAATTCAGCCTCATTTGAAAAATCATCAAATTAACCAACTTGTTTGCTTATCGCAAGGTTGATTCATGTTTTGGCACATTCAAGAAGTGTTTGAGTGCACTAGTCAAGGTAAAGTAATTTGATGTCACACAAGCTTCAAGGAGGCTCAAAGCCTACAGCAAAATTCACAAGTTAAGAGAATCAAAGTGGTTAAAATAACATAAAGAAGGAAAAAGTTAACATAAACTTTTTATAATCTCTTATAAATTACTGAAAGCTTACTCTAAAATAGTAGCCACCTTACCTCAACTTCACCGATGCTTATCGCCCTCACTTCAAGATCATCAAGAGAAAGGTTCAGTTCTTTCAGATATGAAAAGCAAAAATTAGCCGAAACTTTTTTTACTTTAAGATCGTCTCCTACACCATATAATGCATCTTGCTTCACAAATCCCACAACGCCTTCTAACATGTCAAAGTCCCGTGAAACCACGGATACTGAGTTAACAATAGATCGCGATGACTTAGAAATCGATCCTCCAATTTTATAGTCATAATAATATGTAGTGGGACGTGGCATTACATGGGGAATGTTAAGAGGATGGTTTGGACAATTAAATTGTTGTACTATGCCAGGATTGAGAAACACTGAAGTCGGATCAAAGCTCTCCATACTCTTGTACAAACTACCAATAGGTCCGGCAAAAGAGTTTACTCCCAAACGTTTTACAATGGACCCTAACGGCATTGTAAGAAAGCTAAAAATGAAGTCAACAAATTCTCCATTGGTTTCTGCATAGATTATATTTTTCTGAGATTTACTTTGCATTACTTTAACAACCATTTTCCGGGTGTTGTCATTAGCCAAGGGAGTTTCTATAACAGCGGATGGAATTTGGTTAGGCGGAATGTCTTTCTTTATGGAACTACTTGCCAAAATTGTATTCGTTAGAGGCTCATGAGAGATTAAGGTATACTTGAGGAGGTTTAACATCTATACAAAAAGTTAAAACACAAGTGGAAAAGAATTAGAAAAGTGATAGAATAAAATCCTAAAGTTGGCATTAATTACCTCTTACCTCATGCTTGCCAATGTTGTGTGTGATTTCTTCTAATTGAGTCAAGTCGGAATGGCCCGATTGGATCAACATCTCTAGGGAACTCAACATTGAACTTGGCAAAATCTTCAAATCATCAGAAATCAGAAACATCGGTCCATTTTTTCTAACAAATACACCATCTTGGGCATTATTCTGATTCTCAGAATCCAAATTCCAGGCCTCTCTAATAGAGGAACTTCCGTGTGTACAAATACAATTAACATTTTGAAAAGTAGTGAACTTGTAACAAGAAAGACAAACAAAATACTTATTTGATAGTTCAGTGTCATCAATATTCATAAACAACTTCGTGCAAAGGGATTCACATGGATTCTTGGGACGCAGCAATACTTGTTTGCACAGATGGTTGTTCCAAACATCGTCCGAGTCAAGGTGTTGGACAGATTTGTAGAGATTTCTCATGTTATCAAGGAACGGTGATGTTTCTGATTGCTGTGGTTGTTGGTCATTGCTGTTATTTGTTTCTAAAAGACGAACAATGGTAGCAAGAGGAAGAGAAAGGAAACTAAAGAGAGTGTCAACAAAGTCTTTAGTTGTTTCCACAAAAGCAACTTTGTTTCTTTGTTTGTCCACCAATATTTTCAGTGGAATAGTTTTAGACTCTACTACAGGTTTTTGAAAAGCCATAGCAGCAAACTATAAAACTCTTTGAGCAAATTATGCGATATACTCCCTTTCGTTTCCCAATCCATTGAAATCTTTACATCCTTATATAGTAAAATTAAATGTTTTACAAGTAACTTACCCAAAATTTTCCCTCAAAAGATTGGGGTAAGTATGGAATACCAAACAATTCATTGATTTTCTCGATGCATTTAATCTTAGCAATAGTTTTGCTGCTTCATTTTATGAATGTGGCGCTTCATTTTTCATGTATAAATTGCACGCCGCCGTACATATACAATCATTTTTATGCACGCGGCAGTACAATGTATGTTGGCTTGAAGGATAGTTAAATGTTGATATTTCCAAAAGGTATACACATCAACTAAGACCTCTTCAACTTTCTCAAATATAAAAAAGAGGAATGTTATTCTTACACCCTTGAGTTACATCAATAATTACACTAAACACTGTTCACTGTATTTATACGGTGAACAGTGTTTTTCTAAAATAAAATAATAATATTTATTTTTAATTTTAAAATTAAGAACGATATTATTCATGTACAGACGTGCATTAACCAACTTCATTATTGCATTAACCAAGTTTTTTATATTGCATTAATCAAGTTTGATGACTATTAAAAATTATTTTAATACCTGGATATTGCATTAACCAACTTCATTACCGCATTAACCAAATTTTTACACTGCATTAACCAAATTTAATGACTACGGTAAAGTATTGTTCATGGGTGTAAGAATAGCATTACTCAAATTTGGTTAATGCAGTGTAAAAACTTGGTTAATGCAGTAATGAAATTGATTAAGGCAACATCCAGTTATTAAAAATGATTTTTAGCAGTCACCAAACTTGGTTAATGCACTGTAAAAACTTGGTTAATGCAGTAATGAAGTTGGTTAATGCAACATCCAGGTATTAAAAATAATTTTTAGCAGTCATCAAACCTTGTTAATGCATTGTAAAAACTTGTTTAATGCAGTAATGAAGTTGGTTAATCCACGTCCATACATGAACAGTGTCGTCCGTAATTTTAAAAATAAAAATTTTTTTTTATAAATATTATTATTTTATTTTTAAAAACATTGTTCACCGTATAAATACGGTGAACAGTGTTTAGTGTAAATATTGGTGTAAATTTTTGGTGTAAGAATAACATTACTCTATAAAAAAATTACTCCCACATATATTCTGATTATTATTTCAATATAGTTATTGGATACTTTTTTTTATCTTATTTAAAAATTACAATTTTAAATATATTCCCACAATTTGTTTTTAGATGTGAGTTTAACGTTATTTTAACTTTTAGTCTGTAGTTATTTTACTACCTTTTAGTTTTTTTTTAAAAGTTATTTGAAGTAGTTTTTGAGCTTGTAACTTTTAGCTTGTGATATTTTTTTATCATTTTTACTCTTATTATTTTAACAAAATATTATTACCCTTATTAATTAAAATGATCTTTTATGTCATTTTATATTTATCAGCTAATGAAACAGCTAATTTACAAACACTCATGTTAACTTATCAGCTATCAGTCACCAGCTATAAACTATCAACTATCAGCTAACTACTAAGAGTCTGTTTGGTAAGACAAAAAAAAGAGCTTTTAGCTTTTAGCTTTTCAGCCCGTATTAATAAAAAAGCTCTGTTTGGTAACTCTATTTTAGCTTTTAGCTTGTAGCTTTTTTACTAGCTTTTAGCTTTTTTTTTCAAAAGCTAATTGAAGTAGCTTTTGAGCTTGTAGCTTTTAGCTTGTGAGTTTTTCTTCCATTAATACCCTTATTATTTTAACTAAAATATATTATTACCCTCATTAATTAAAATGTCATTAATGTCATTTTGTATCTATCAGCTAATGAAACAGCTAATTTACCAAACACTCACATTAGCTTATCAGCTATCAGCTACCAGCTATCAGCTATCAGTTACCAGCTAAAAGCTATCAGCTACAAGCTAAAAGCTACCAGCTATCAGCTATCAGCTAATTTTACCAAACAGAGCCTAACTACCAGCTATAAGCTAACAACTACTAGCTAGTTTTATCAAACAGAGTCTAAAACAAAAGATGAGACAAACTCTCAAGTTTGGAATGCCCACCAAATTAAACTATAATTTTATTTAAATATCATACATTATATAACGTATAGCTAATAAGCTTTCATTTTACTTCACAATTTTTTATTAATAACTTTCATTGCATAAAAAGATCTTTCGGTTGTAGCTATATAAAGTGGAAGAGTCATAATAAGGTGGAGTATTTTATCAATCAATTGTAATTTTTCTTCTTTTCGGTTGCAACTAAATGTGAACATAATTTTTGAATAGTTGATAAATTGTTCAAATTTAATATTTGACAAGCGTCAATATTCAATAATAAAATGTCGGAGATGAAATGGAAAATTAATCCTCTCTTGCTCATTGAAGCTGTAGGATAATATTTTTCAACTAGAGTGCAAATAATATTAAGGTTAAAAGATCTATAATTATCCTTGGGAGTCAAAGCACAACTTAGAGTTAACAAATCAATCGATTGTTCACTAAAGAAGCTATTCAACTCGTGTAATTGTTTAACACACTAATGAATAATATTTCACCACTAAAGTAATTGTCATGATTGAATTCAAGACAAGAACGTCCAAATCTTGTTGTTGAAAGAACATCAATAAGATTAAGAATCTCAATGTCATATGAACAAACTATTGGGTTTCAAGTGTGAATGTGCTAAAGTCCAACATCGACTAGGAATTAAGGAAATGTTGCGTTTATAAGAGAGGGTGACCGATACTCCATTGTCTTAATATTTTAGGTAGATATGTAGTGTCAAGGTCTCTTATTACCATGAACGTTTGTCCCAATGTCACTTCTAGACCTCGCTCCTCGGACTTCTCCAACAAGTGGTATCAGAGTCCTGGTTTGGCTTGGAGGGGGAGCGGAAGTTGGATCCGGTGTTGAATTCTGTTATAGGATATTGGAACTCACACTTGTGGGGAAGAATGTTGGGTGCATGTGTAAGTGATTAAAGTGGAGCATTATTGAGATGTAGCGTATCACTCTCTTGTAATCTTGGAGCATTCTTCAGTTGGTGCTCCCCAAAAGTGGTATCAAGAGCCTTGATATGTTGGTGTATAAATTTTTTATATTTTCTCTTATACTCTTGTTTTAGAATGTTGAGATGAGTATTTAAATATTTTATTTGGAGAGTTCCTGTGTATTGGGGCGTTGGGGTGGTTGTGGGTAGTCTATGTATTGTAACATGTTTTACATGGTGTTATTCTCTAATTGTCAATTAACAACAGACATAGTTTTTCTATGGTTTTGGGGTTTCCACGTTAATCTCTAGTGTAGTAATTCTGTTCCTCTTTTTTCTCTATCTTTATTATTTTTCTAACACAAACTCTATTAACATTTTCTTCAACTAAAAAATTCTCAAGAACTTTTTGAAATTCAGACAAAGGTGTTAAATTTTCCCCATCTTTTTCTTTCCTCTTGAAAAAGAATTGATTTCTCTAAAACTCCAACACAAATAAATCAACTAAATAAATCAACTAAATAACGTGGAAACAAAAAAATAAATCAACAAAAAAAATACACCTTAGTTGAGTATTGTTCAACTAAAACTCCAACACAATACATCAAATTCCAAAATTCTCTAAACTCAGAATGCTACTTACAAGTTACAAGCAATCCCAAAATTATCTAGAATCACAAGTTAATCTCACACAGCTTCTTATACAGGGAAAATCAGTTGTACAATCAAGTTATGTTAGTTTAAATTATACAAGATGATGAAGCAGAAAAGCAATAAAGAACACAAGAGACTTAGTAACACAATTCAGGGCATACAACACCTACATCGGGAGGATACTCTATCCAAAAAAGAAGGAAATTCACTCTTTTATAAAGTTAATACAAAGTGTCTTAGTTGAACAAGCCTCTAGTTCAACCCCTCGTCTTATTTATACTTTGGTGTCCTTCTATTTAGAACTCCATATATTAATATTTCACTCTCAATAGTCTTCAGGACAAATGGACTTACTCTGAATTCTCTCAATTCAATGTCACTTTCCTAATGCTATTCGTGAAACTTCACTCTACTCTCCACCTAAATATGACAACCTTCTCATTTTCACTCAAACACTCTCCTAAGTGTTTAGTCAATTACAATCTGATTGAAAAGATGAAACAATCACCTACACAAATATTTTGTTCTCAAGCTTATAAAGAGTTACAATTCAACTAACGAATCAAACTTTATGCCTTAAAATAAGAATGAAGGCTCTAAAGTGGTGCACAACAATAACATACACAAAAACTCTAAAGATATACCCTAACAAAAGGAACCTTCAATACCTACACACCCCAAATGTGAGATTCGAGTCTCCTTAAATATAATTGTTATCTCCAGGCTTTTCTCCTTTGGATATTAGTTGAGATCACATCCAAATTTAGTTGGATTCTGTTTTGATTGGTTCCACAAAATCTTCAACAAAATATATGATTTGTTACAACTTAAATTCAAATTTAAATCTCTATTTAAATTGACTTGATCTTCAACAGTCGACAAATAAATCACACACACACACATTATTAAACAATGGCCACGCATCTGATTGAAATCCAATCAGAAAATTCGCACTTAACAACATCCATCATGGCCCACTAGCAAGGCTCAGATGTTGCACTGCACACATGTTGGAACATCGTGTTCCACATGTTGCACCGGAACATCTAAGTTATCTCTCTTTACAAATCTTCTTTGTAGAGGAAATCATGGATTAAACAAATCTGAACCAAATCTTCCTTCAAGAAGAATCAAATCAAATGAAATCATCTTTGATCAAATATAAATCTTTTAATTAAATCATATCTTTTATAATCATGATTTAATAAAAAAAATTCCAAATTGATTATAATTAACAAACTTCTTTCAAAAGAAAACTCATTTCTAAAGAAATTAATTAACACTACAACACATCTAAAAAAAATCTTAAGATAATTAGAACCCAATATTTACACCAAGATGTCACACAACATGTGTTAAACATCTTGCTCAATAGTTTTATTTCAACCAAATGTTTCTGTCAAACACTTTAGCAAAAACTTGGACTGACAAATCTTCTCATGAACAAACACAAACACTCTCAGATTTTTTTTCATGAAATCTAGCTCACGGACTGAGACCAAATGCTGGAATATAATGTTCCACATGTTGTATCTACACAAAATACATCATGTTCCTCATGTTTCCTCTACACAATAATTCTTAAGTGTCCAACATTTTGTCCAGTATAAAATTGTAGTTATTATCGTTTTATGATACAATTTTCCATTATGAAAGGCTCAATTTGTAGACCAAACTGGTGTTGTTTCATAAAGTTACGACCCTTGATGAAACACACATTTTCAACAACACTTTTGCTAAATGTTGCAATGTTTCGCCTACAACAACACTTTTCAAACTTTGTTTGCATTGTTTCTACAGCAATAGTTTTCAAAGATTATATTGTTTCGCATTATGCAGCACTTCACGAAGTGTTTCCTATTTCTGAAATCAAAATACAAACAACCTATTATAACACTTCATGATTTGTTGCATATTTTTAAATTCAGAATACAAACTTCACATCTCATTTTGATATGAAATTAAGGTGTCAAACTTAATAACATGATATGCACCTTGAATAACTCTTTAACGCATATGTGTATAACAAAATCCACAGTTGCATTGAAATTTATCATAATATGTCTATAAAATTTAACATCAATCGAAAAATTATTTGACATGTCAACGAGATGCATACAAACCAATATCTTACATAACTTCATCAAAATCGTTAATTTTGATATTTCTCTTTAACATATCAAATGATTTTCAATTGATGTTAAATTTTATAGAGATGATCTAGATGATAATAGCTTTCAATCTAACGGTGAACTTTGTTATCCGAATTTGCGGTAAAGAGTTATTTAAGGTGTCATGTTACTATGTTTGACACCTGATTTCATTTGATCATGGTCCTATATATATATATATATATATATATATATATATATATATATATAGTTATATTTGTAGAAGTCTAAAGTTATGGCGCCCTCGTCTAAGAATTGTGTTTTCCAGGCGTAAATTGAAAGTGTCGCCCAAAATCGTCTATGACGTGTATGTCAAGAAAGGATAAGTCTACACTAATTCCTAAAAAATAAGTGGTCAACAACTAACCCCAATAAGGAGGGAGAGGTTAACACCACTAAAGAGACTTAAATCCTAGGCTTAAAAGGCCTATATAATATCATTTCCCCAATAGGAAAGAGGACATATCATAACTTACCCACAAGATGATAACTTACCCACAACATCATTACACCCTTAAACCACAACGTTTAGGGAGATATTTCTCTTACGCCCTAAATCACATATCATTAACCAAAATCACCACATACGACTGACTATATCTGTAATGTTGCTCCTAAGTATTGTTGGTTACCCGCAAAGCCTCAAACCTCACGTGAGCAGAATGCGTAAATCACCACTAAACACCATTACATAGGTGATGTGGGCAAGCCCTAACCATTGTATCATGTTATTGACCTGCTAAGACCTCTGAATTTTCCAGCCCTCGTAGGGGGACATACACACCTGTACTTTTTGACAAGTATAAAATATAAAAGACAAATATTTATATTTGATACTTAAAAAGTTCAAAAAATGTTTATAATTTATTAAAATAAAATAAAAAACACTAAATAACCAATTAAACAAATATTTGTGATAAATAAATAAATATCTATCATATAAGAAAAGTCTACCATTTGAGAGATTCTTAGGATATCCACATCAGCAATTGCTCCCATAATTTTCCACATCAGCAACTTCACCCCTTCTGTTCTTCAATTCTTTCTTCAATTTATTCTTCAATTCTTTCAAGTTAAACTTCCAGCGGTTACGTCCCCTCATTTTCTCCACGGTTACGAAACTGATTTATCATTCAGCAACCACTTCCAATCTTCTTCTTCTACAGCGGTTTCGCAAAAACCGTTTCTCTTTCAAATGCTATTCTCTCCCTTTTCCCATTATCAATCGCATCGCTTCATAAACCCTAATCCATAATTTGTTTCTGTTTCTGTTTCTCACTCGATTCTTTTCTCTCCATATTCCATTCAATTGCATAAGGTGAAAAACAAACCATGAAGCACGATTGCGACATCAGATTCACGAACAACAATTTGCGAATCCGTCAACAAGCTTCCATTCGCACACTGATTGAAGCAATTATTGGGTTTTGTCTGAATTTTCAGATAAGGTTTGTTTTTTGATGCAGATTAGATAGATTCCTTTCATGTGCATTTTCTGATCGGTTTTGCTTGAATGGGAAAATAGAGGGAAACAATGTTGGAATTTTGAAGGTGAGATTAATTTAGGTATGAATTGGTTCGTTGATTTATTGTTTTTCTTATTTGATTGTGTTTGTGTTTTTGTTAATTATAGGACGGGTACGTGGAAATTGGAGATGAAACGGAGAAATTGAGAACGTATAATGGTCCTGTGAAGGATAAGAAAGTGAAACAGCCAAGTGGTAAAGGTGTGAATGCAGGTTTGGTGAGAAAGAACAAAGTCGGGAAAGATGAAGAGGTGGCAGCAACAGCGGCTGTTTCGAATGGTACTTTGAGTTTAGACTCGAATCTGAGGCAGGCGGTTAAGAGCAGAGTGTTGAATGACAAGGTAATGGTTTCCTTTGATTGTGATTTCTCAGTTTGTTCTTTAGATTTTTGGATTTGTGCGGTGAAATTGTAGTGTTGGCGTTTACTGATATTTTTTTGCACTTTCTCTCAGCAAGCGGGAAAGTCTGATGCAGCGTCTTCTGAAGCACCAATGTATGAAATGCTTTTTATATTCGTTTTGAATTGTTTGTAATATTTTTTCTGACAAAAGAATATGGTATGCATATTCTATCATCTTAATTATTTGATGTGTGGATTGTAATTTATTGGATACAGATTTAGCCATAGCATTGAATGCTACAAGCAATGGGTGAGTTGTTCCATCTAAAAGCATGTTTAAGATCTTATTGGCAGTTATAGATTGTTATTTGATGTTTGATGTTTGATGTTTTGATGTTTGATGTTTGATGTTTGGTGAGTTATTGGCAGTTATAGCACTGAATGCTACAAGCAATGGGTGAGTTGTTCTATCTACTCCAGTTTTGATATTTGATGTTTCGTTAAACAATTTGTTACTTTATAATGTTCATAATTCAAAATGCATTCATCATAGAGTGATTCCATGTCGATAAACTTAATAATGTACAATCACTGATTCAAAGCATTTTGCTTATACAGAATACTCAAAACCCGAAGAGGCAGCTGCTGCTATGGCATTAAACAAAATGGATGTTGAGGGGCGTCCTTTGAATATTGAAATGGCAATACCACTTATGCCAAAACCAACTACGAACTCTTCACTTGCTTCATCCTCTCTTCCTTTGATGATGCAGCAAGTTGTTTCCATGCAACAAATGCAATTCCATCAAACACTGATTATGCAACAAACTATGATTTCACAGCAGGCTGCTTACCGAGCTGCAACCATGAAATCGGCCACAGATTTAGCCGCAGCCCGGGCTGCAGAAATATGTAAGAAATTGAATCGTGACGGACTTGAAAATGAATAAAAAGAGACGAAATAGAAATCCAGGTGCGATATTTGTTGATTCTTTTAAGACTAATGTATACTATTTTTGCTTGCTTGGTTTTTGTTGGTGTTGTATACTATTTTCCACATCACTTTAATCATTTGTATGCTCTAATACCAATTTCGAAAACGGTTATACAATTCGCTCATTAACTGTGTGACGGTTTGTCTTTCTTCTTCTCCTTCCACCATGCACGTTCATGTTCAAATCTAAATTCACCGTTCATTCTAATTATGGAATTGAAATTTATCTTGATTTGTTGTTTTTGTTATTTTGTTAGGGGTGATGGAGCAGAGAGAACAGTGAAGAAGGTGAAATTGTCCAAGGCTCTTACCATTCCTGATGGGACGACGATTTCTGATGCGTGTGGACGAATGGCGGCTTGCTGTGTGGATGTTGTTTTGTTGGCTGATTCCAGTGCTTTGCTTTTTGGGATTCTTAGCGATAAGGTTTGTTTATATATTTGTGTTTAGGTGTTAGCTTCACGAACTCAAGATTTTTCTGCTCATATTCTTTTGCTTACTGACAAAAAATCTTCTGATGTTTTTGTGTTTCGGGTAAATTTAAATAAATTTGTTGAATGGCAATTTTTGTAGTCTGATACTTTTTTTCTTTTAAAAATTTGTTTTAAAGCAATTTATAAACTCTCATTTGGAATGAAGCATCAGATTCACATGATTAACAATAAATATTAGTAAAATGGAGTGAAAATTGTACAGCATATCATGTAAAACAAACAAGTCACATGATTTAATTTAGGTATATTTGCCAATCTTACAAGGTGTAAGTGAGTATAGGCATGCATAATTCGTTGGATTCAAACAGTGTATATAAAATGGAGAAATATTTCAACTTCAAGTGTTAATTGTAATCAACTGTAGCAGTTCAGATATGTTATACGTCAAATCAGGTTGTGGTGATCACCTCTCTATCTTTCATGTTCTGTTTAAGTGGCCTTTGGAGAATTGTGTAATTCAGGGGAGTTTATGTTAGTTAGGATCTACGCAGTAGGCACGGGTACTAGAATGGTATCATGGAAAATGGTTTCCTCACATTACGGATTCGAGATATGCATTTACTATTAATGGAAAATGATTTCCTAACCTTACGGATTCGAGATATGCATTTGTTATATACATATGTTATATCTGTTATATGGTTTAAAGTTTTTTGCAGGTGTTTTATCATATATTGGAGTGGAAGCATTATCGTGCTGGAGACGTTTAGTGGAAATTTGGGAAAACAGGGAACTGTTGCTCCACCCGAGCGGCAACACACGTTTTCGTTGATGTACATGCAGAGCGTGTCTGTTGTATTCTGATAGCACGATGCAAAATACAGCTGATGTTGTGGAGGATCTATCCAAAAGTCGCTTCTGCTCAAGGCAGAACAGGTAGCCAATGGTATTGATTTTTCAATACAACATAAAGTTTACGTGGCTTAAGACTGCTTTGCTTACACTATATAATAATGGACTCATTAGTGTGCCTTTAAGCTCCTCTAATTTCTCATAAACTGGGTTTTAATCTTTGTTAATGCAGGTAGTGTGATAATCTTTGTTAACACAGATATTTCATTCTATTCTTTGAGAGAGAATTTTGGTACAAGGATCTCCATATGTGCCACATATACTTCTGCATGTTCTACAGCTAGAGAAGAAACATTGGCCGGATTGATTCAAACTGGTGAATCAACTAATAATGGTGAAGCAAATTTTGATGATGATATGCATATATCATCTTAGGTAATTCATACTAACATAATGTCTTTTATTGTTTAGATTTAAGGAAGCATTAGAACACTTGGGTGCTGATTCATTTATGATATGCCGTGATCCAGATCGGATGAAGGTTGCAATGAGTACTTTAGATGGTATTATCGACACAGTTTCGGCGGATCATCTTTTGCTACCTTTGTTTGGTAACAAAAAGTCAGCTACTTCATTTGTGAAGCATATTATTACCCAGAAATAAATTCAAGCTTCATAAAATATTAAATATATCTACCATGGTATTTAAATTATTTTCAATTTCTATACTTTAAATTCAAAGTAATTTTGTCAACAGAGGTGAGGAAAATGGATAGGTATGCTAATGTTACTATGAATTTGTATAGTGAAATGGAGGTTTTGAGTGAGTTGGAACAAGGTGTTAAGAAGTTTCAGAATAATCAGCATGTGGAGAGCAAGAAAGCTTTTGAGCAGAAACTTATATGGCAGAAACAAGACGTGAGACATTTTATGGATGTTTCTCTTTGGAATCAAACTTTTGATAAGATTGTTGAGTTGTTGGCTAGGACAGTTTGTACTATTTATGCTAGAATTTGTTTGATTTTCGGAGAGACTGGTTCTGCTGCTGCATGTTGTCGTTTAAATCTTGAATACAGACTTCTTTTTTACTTCTGCCTTTATATAATATGGACTAATTTAGACTTCTTTTAAAATATCAATAAATAATATAAATATAATAAATTTATTTATTGATACTTACTTTTTTAAATTATGTAAAATAAAGTAATTGATGTATTTAAAGTAATCTTTATTTTAAAATAGTAGTTTTATTAATAAAAAATATTAAAAGTAATAATTAATTTATATTTATAATTATTAAATTAAGATAACTTTGTATATTTTTAAGAGATTTTAATTTTGGAAATAGTTTATGTATGTCTTCAATGAAAGGATTTTTACATCATTGTTAATTATGAATCATCAAATCATTACAATATTTAATTTAATTATATTTAATTGGTTCATGAATAGGCAATCTAAATAATAAAAAAAATTGAATATGAAACTTTATAATTTTTGTAAGAGAATAATTTATAGTATATTTATAAAAGAAAAAACAAATAATATTATATTGAAATTGATTAAAAATAACTAAGTTGACCCATGGATTAAATTTATAGAGGACATCCTCATTTATGATGTACTAAATGCATTTTATATTAATTACATTTATGGTGGGGTGTATTTGGATTGATTTGATCGCATAGGGGGACTTATAATTTAAATATAATTTATATTACTTTATGACACAACAGTACAAACAAATTCTCAATTTTACATTTTTAATACTATTAATTTATTCTTAAAATATAAAAAATTTAATATATACATTTTAATAAACTACTTATATTTTAAAATATCAATAAATAATATAAATATAATAAATTTATTTATTCATTCTTACTTTTTAAATTATGTAAAATAAATTAATTGATATATTTAAAGTAATCTTTATTTTAAAATAATTTTTTATTAATAAAAATTATTAAAAATAATAATGTATTTATATTTATAATTATTAAATTAAGATAATTTTATATATTTTTAAGAGATTTTAATTTTGGAAACCGTTTATGCACACATTCAATGAAAATATTTTAACATCATTGTTTTTTTTTAATAGGCAATGAATTAAGAAAAGGAGTATGAAAGGTACTCCAACCGAGACAAACGGAAAGCTCTAACTACTCGAAACAATCGAGCGGAAAGATATTCCAAGAGTAGTAATTACAATGCTTACAAAGTTTATGGAAAGCTAACATAAAACCCCAAGAAGAAATCATAATGTTCGAGAAACTTTCCGTAAAACTAAAAACCTCCTTCTTAAAGATGATAGCATTCCGCTTCAACCAAATGCACCAAATAGTTGTAAGCCAAACCAAACCCACGGTAGCTCTCTTCTTCGGACACTTCACCTCCTCACAATGATAGAAGAACGAAACAAACTTCTCCAAAGACAAGCCAAGAGAAGGACCAAGCCAAATATGCACTCTCCTCCAACTATTAACAACAATATCGCAATCACCAAATAAATGATTAAGGGATTCCTCCTCCTTCAAGCACAAAACACACATTAAATCCTTAGACTCCAACAAAATCCCTCTTTTAAACAATTGATCTTTTGTTGCTAATCTATTGTGCATAAACTTCCATCCAAAAAAATGAATTTTTGATGGAATTCTAACCATCCACATGTTATCCAAAGCCTTCACCAAACTACCTTGCAAATTCGAACCAGATAAATGAGGCTTAAATCTGTCATAGCAAGACCTCACCGTAAAGCTTCCCGAAGATTCCTCCATCCAAGTAAACTTGTCAGCCACTTGGTGTTGCGGAGACACTTGATGCAGCCATACGCCCAGCTGCTGCAGCAAAAAATCTGGGGCTGCGTCACTGTCTTTGGACAGTAGCAAGGGATCGCTGCCCACTGTCCGCGAAGAGAGAAAGCTGTCCGCTGGCAGCAGCTTATTCAAGTCCCATTCCCAGCCATTAACACCATATCTCCCAGCATCAGCCACAGCTACTAAATGGTTATTAACAATCTGAAAATTTTCCGGAAAAGCTTCAAAAATAGGTTGGTTATCAAGCCAACAAGCATACCAAAAGGGAATATCTTCCCCATTTCCCACCCCACATCTAACCGCCTTCGAAAAATGATTATCAATGAGTCTTTCATAATTGTCCGATATCAAAACATCTCTCCACCAAATAGAGTCTTTAGAACTAACCACATCCACATCTCCTACAAGAATCTTAAGCTTCGGCTTACCATAGCGAGCTTTAAGAATACCACTCCACACCGCTTCGTTCTCCTCTAAAATCCTCCATTTCCACTTGCTTAATAGAGCTACATTCATGATTTCCACATTTTTGATTCCAAGGCCACCTTCTTTTTTAGACTTGCAAACCGTATCCCAACAAACCCAATGGATAGATTTTCTTTCCTCCCCTCCATTCCATAGAAAGTTACTTTGTATCCTCCTAATCTCATTTAATACCTTCGACGGAGCTTTATAAAAGGACAAAGAGTAAATAGGTAATGCATTTAAAACGGCATTAATCAAAGTAACACGACCCGCTAAAGAGAGATTTTTACCTCTCCAAACGGCTAGCCTCTTTCGCATGTGCTCAACAAGATCCTTCCACATAGAGATACTTCTAGGATTTCCACCCACCTTAACTCCTAAATATTTGAACGGTAGATAACCCACTTTGCAAGATAGAAAAGTCGAAGCCGCCTCAAGAAACCAATCTCCTACATTTAGACCATAGAAATTGCTCTTTTTGAAGTTTATTCGCAAACCCGACATAAGCTCAAAGCCTCTTAAGATAGCTTTCATGCTCCATAAATTTGCCGAATCACCCTCCGCAATAAAAATGGTGTCGTCCGCAAATTGAAGTAAATCAACTTCCTCATTATCTCCTATTATGAAACTCCGGTATTCACCTATCTCTTTTGCCTTTGTTACAAGAGCCTTAAGCACTTCCATAACCAAAACAAATAAAAAAGGAGATAACGGATCCCCTTGCCGAAGACCCTTTTCCACTTTAAAAACCTTTGTAGTACTTCCATTAATTAAAACGGACATATTGCTTGAGAAAATGCAACACTCCATCCAACTCATCCATCTAGCACCGAAACCCATCCGACCTAACACATAACGCATAAAGTTCCAACTCATCCGATCATAAGCCTTTTCAAAATCGACCTTGAACACCGTGCAACTTCTATTATTCCTCTTAGCATAATCCAACACCTCATTCACCACAAGCACTCCATCCAAAATACTTCTACCGGGGACGAAAGCCGTTTGATTACAAGACACAAGCTTTCCGATAACACTTTTTAATCTAGCCGCCAAAAGTTTAGAAACAATCTTATACAAACTTCCAACAAGGCAAATAGGTCTAAACTCGGATAAGGATTGAGGATTTTTAACTTTAGGAATCAAAGCTAAAAAAGAGGAAGTACATCCCTTCGTAAGCCTCGCCTTAGCATAGAAATCGGAAACAAAATTAAAAACAACCCCTTTAATCACCTCCCAATTGCCTTTAAAGAATTCAAGCGAAAAACCATCCGGCCCCGGGCTTCTATTACCATCACACTCCCAAACGGCATCCTTAATCTCTTCCTCCGAAAACGGTCTCTCTAACCACGAAATTTCCCCTTCACTCAACGACTTTAGAGGCAAACCATCCGGAATAGGTCTCTTTAAATTCTCTTCTTTAAAAAAGTCTTCAAAGTAGTTAAAAATCTCATCCTTGATATTTGAAACACCCTCCACCGCTCCATGACCCCCTTCCAAAAAAGTAATTGAATTTCTCCTTTGTCTTTCTTTGATGGAATTATGAAAGAAACTAGAATTTCTATCTCCCTCTTTCATCCACAATTGTCTAGATTTTAATCTAAGCATACACTCTTTCACTTGCAACTTATTCCAAACTTCCTTAGTTGCCTCCCTCCTTTTAAGCACCAAATCCTCCACATCATCCCCCATATTCTCCACCAAAAGATTATCCATGTCATTAATTTTATCAACCTCCTCTTCCACTTTCAAATCTATCCAACCGAACACTTCCTTATTCCACACACGAAGGCTCCCTTTGAAACTTTTAAGTTTTTCAAAAAGAGCGAAATCTCCCCTTCCTCCAACACATAACTTCCCCCATTCTTCTTTCACAAAAGACTTAAAATCCCCATGCCTAGACCACACATTATTAAATCTAAAGGGTTTAGGCCCCCAATCCACCTTCCCAACGTTCAACCGAATCGGCGCATGATCCGATATGTCCCTCTTCTCAATCCTTTGATCCACCACTCCCTATACATCTAACAACTTTCTCGAGATTAGAAATCTATCCAATCTACTCATCGCTTTCCCATTATCTTTAAACCAAGTGAACTTACCACCTACACACAGAATATCCACCAAATCTATAAGCTCGATGAACTCCCGGAACTCCTTCATCCCCCTATAATTAAAAAAGGAGCCTTCACCTACTCTTTCCTCCTTTCTCACGATTTCGTTAAAATCTCCCACAACACACCACTCCTCATTTGCATGATTGGCTTTCCTTTTCAACAAAGATTTCCAAAGAATTCTTCTTTCCGACTCATTACAAGGAGCATACACATTCACTAAATTACAGCAAACACCTTTCCAAACGAAGTTGATACCCACAAACCCTTTTCCTATAAAACTATAGTTAAGGGATAAAGAGTCCTTATTCCACAAAATAACCATGCCACCAGCCGCTCCAATCGAGTTTGAAGCAGTCCATTCCACACCATTACCGCCCCAAAAATTCCTAGCAATAGAGTCGCTAAAGCACTGAACTTTCGTTTCTTGTAAAAGACAAACATCAATCTTAAAAGATTGAACCAAAAAACAAACCCTCTTCCTCTTGGAAAGAGCACCGCCTCCTCTAATGTTATATGAGAGAAGATTCATAACAACTTCTCTGGAACCATCTTCCTCCCTTCTATGCTGGCCTTATCTTTGTTCTCCAAAACCTCTATTAGTTTAACAGTCATACTCTCCTCTACTATCCCCGACACACCCAATTTGGAAATGGAATTCCACAACTTCTTCCCCACCACAGAGTTATGATTTTGACTTAATCTACTATTACATCTAAAAATGTCAGAATCAGTCAAAGAGTTACAAGAAGAGGACTCACCACTAGCAGGGGAATCACCCTTCGCAAGATGCTGATCATCCACAACTGTTTTGGTGTTTTCCTTCCCTGCTTCTGTTGAAATCGAAGAACCTCCAGCTCGAGGAGTAATACATGCGAAGAAAGATGGTGAAATCTCCACCTTTTTGCCCAACTCCAGCATTTTCTTTTTCACTTTAGGTCTGCACCGTAAAGCAGAAGCTTTTTTGTTTTTCTTAATATTTCTGCAAGCTAAGTCAAACGATAATGGGCCTCCCTCCCCCTTACTAGGCAACACCGGCCCAGACTTCACACGGGCTAGAATATTGGAATTCTCTGGCCCACTTTCCACGTGAAAATCACTAGAAGAAAAATTATCACTATCCCCAACGATGTCCAACTTCTGTGCTTCTCTCACCTTGGGCCCACAAACTTTTAAAGAAGTGTCATTTTTAGAGCAGGGTTTAGATTGACTTAAAACCCCTCCATCACCTAAACCATGAAATTGACTGCTTTCATTAAATGACTCTGCGACAAAACTCTCCTTTTCAGGTACCTCCTTAACACCAAATCTACCTTCTGTTTCTTTCTTTCCTTCCATATCACTGATAACATCCTTTTTGCGTGTATTATAGCTGCTATCCGCCGCACAGTCTACTCTACCATCCCTACGTAAACTTTTTCTTTCCGTCACAGATTCCAACACCGGTGTAGCAACCTTCTCCGGTGCCGTAGACTCTTCCCCGGTCCCTTCTACTCCTACCATCTCATTGTCGGAATAACCCCCAAAAGAAGAAGCATCAGACAAAGAAACTTTATCATTAACACAAGAGTGCACCATTAAATTCCTCTTGAACGACAAGTCCTCTCTCAGAAATATTTGATAAGATGTACCATCAATGACCACGAAAAGTTTTACATCTATCAGCTCCATACTCCCCGTCATGACCAGAATTCTAGCTTCGTCCATGCAAAATCTGGCTTCCGTATACTCGTCGCACTTGATGAATTTACCCAAAGGTTCAATCAAAACTTTGAAGAAATCTGCACCCCAAGCATGGCATGGAATGCCAAAAGAGCGCAGCCAGACAAATCTCTCAGAGTCGACGTCTTTCGGCTCCCAAGGCTTTATAAAACTGAACCAACTCTCCCACCACACTCTCCTCTCCTCGATAAAAACCTCCACCTCACCACACACCAAGTCCTCAAGCAAGCACAAGTTTGGTCCAATGATCGTTACCCTTATTGAAAAGATACCTTCTTCATGGAAGAGTTTCTTCAGATTCAAGGCCGAGCTAGACTCCTTAATAACACCTGTATACGCTTTCCTATATCTCTCCAACTCCTCCTTGTCACTTAAGAACGAAACAGGTTTTGCCTTCGAACCAAAAACCTTAGTTGCACAGCCTGCATCTCTACCTTTCAACACTTCCGCAAAGCTTCTCTTATCCGACCAAGCTCTAAAAGTCTGACCAGAAAAACCTCCTTGAGAAGAACCCTCGCCATTAACCCTTCTCACCGGCGGCTTCAAGCCTCCTTGAACTGATACAACCTTCTCCGTTCTCTGGAACCTGGGGAGATTCGCAAAGAGTTTCCTCCTTTCAAGCACCATACTATCCAGTTTGGTAGCAAGTAGCTCATCATCTAAAACATTTATAAACCTCACGAAGCCGTATCTACGTCCTCGTTTATCCCTTCGCGGAGGTATGACAACCTCATCTATCTCTCCCAAATCTTTGAACTCAAACAAAAGGTCTCTAGCCCTCCATTTCAGGCTGAACTCCGTAAAGAAAAAAGACGTGATCTTCGCTTTCTCCGGCTTCTTACCACCCCCTCCCACCACATCCCACCTACCTTCATCACCCTTATTCACCCCGTTCCTGCCTACTTTCATCCAACCACCCCCTTGCGCAGAAAAATTTCTCATATCTGAGCCAACAGAGGACAAAATTTAAGAAACCTAGAGAGAAGGGAGAGGAAAATTTTCTCTCTCTAAAGCCATACTGCAATTTTTTTATTTTTTTTTTACATCATTGTTAAGTATGAATCATCAAATCATTACAACATTTAATTTAATTATATTTAAATGGTTCATGAATGACCAATCTAAATAATAAAAAAATTGAATATGAAACTTTATATTTTTTTGTAAGATAATAATTTATAGTATATTTATAAAATAAAAAACAAATAATATTATATTAAAATTGATTAAAAATAACTAAGTTGACCGTTAGATTAAATTTATAGAGAAAATCCTCATTTATGATGTACTAAATGCATTTTACATTAATTACATTTATGGTCGGGTGTATTCAGGTTGATTGATTGATCGCATGGGGGTTTTATATTTTTTGCGATGGAATGGTTGAACCATGAAATAATATTACAATAGTATAATTTGGAACATTGATTATAAATTTTTTTAAATATAATTTATGTTATTTTATGACATAACAGTACAAACAAATTCTCAATCTTACATTTTTAATACTATTAATTTATTCTTAAAATATAAAAAATCTAATATATACATTTTAATAAACTATTTATATTTTAAAATATCAATAAATAATACTCCCTCCGTTCCTTTTTAAGTGTCGTTTTAGAAGAATTTTTTTGTTCCTATTTAATTGTCGTTTTATAATTTAATGTTATAATTTGTCATTTATACCCTTATTTTCTTAATAACTCCACCTCAAAATTTTCAATTAGTTATTGGAAAAAGACAGTGTATGATTGAATTTCTTTGGAAAGAGAAAAATAAATAAGGGTATAATAGAAAAAGCAACTCTAATAATCCACTATCTTGGTTGAATAGCTTTTTGCTAAAACGACACTTAAAAAGGAACGGAGGGAGTATAAATATAATAAATTTGTTTATTGATACTTACTTTTTTAAATTATGTAAGATAAATAAATTGATGTATTTAAAGTAATCTTTATTTTAAAATAATAATTTTATTAATAAAAAATACTAAAAGTAAAAATTTATTTAATAACGTTAAATAAATTTTTATTTATAACATGAATCACATGACTCTTATTATCTACATTTTATTATATAATAATTATTAGCGGGAACACGGAATTATTGACAAAATAATTAATATTAACGGGAACACGGACTTACTGATTAAAATAATGAATATTAACGGGAACGTGAAGTTACTGATCAAAATATTAAATATTAACGGGAACAAATTTGGAATATTAACGGGAATACGGAGTTACTGATCAAAATAATGAATATTAACGGGAACATGAAATTACTGATCAAAATATTGAATATTAACGGGAACATGAAGTTACTTATCGAAATATTGAATATTAAGGGGAACATAATGTTTATTAATCAATATATCCCAAACTTTGTCCCAACCTATTGAAAAGAAATTTCTATATTTTACATATTTGTTTTTAGGACATTTACTTTTACAATAATATCTATATTGAATAAAATAACATTTTCCCTATCATCTTTTATTTTCCTCAATCACAATGCGCGAGAACGACGGGTACCCGTGCGAACGCACGTGTAAAACACTAGTTAAAAAATATAAAAATATATTATATCAAGAATAACAATTACTAGTATTATTCTTTTGACCATATTTTTCTATAAAACTAATTGTAGGTTTATTAAATATTATATATTATTAAAGAGACTTCATTTATTTGGTCAAAAAAGAAGATTAATATATTTTTAAAAAGTAAAATTAAATGAATTTTTTATTTAATTCTCTAAGTAGAAAAGTATATTGCCAAACCTGGCATAACTTGTGTACAATATAAATAACTGCTCTACCCTTCCACAAAGTCTATCTCACATCATCTTAGTTTCTCAACCTTGAAAAAAAATACCAAACAAACATCATGAGATTTCAATTCCT
This sequence comes from Vicia villosa, assembly GCF_029867415.1. NCBI lineage: Eukaryota > Viridiplantae > Streptophyta > Magnoliopsida > Fabales > Fabaceae > Vicia > Vicia villosa. Next base: position 13,621,026 of record NC_081184.1, on the reverse strand, counting down.
TGCTCTCCTCCTTATTTTGTTTGCTTCAGCCACCACGAACCAAGCTATTATTGGCGGTTGGAGTCCCATAAAGAACATCACTGATCCATATGTGATTGAATTAGCCAATTTTGCAGTTGTCGAGCACGACAAGCAAAAAGGAGAAACATTGAAGTTTGAAAAACTTATCAAGGGTGAATCACAGATTGTTGTCGGGACCAACTACCGCCTCACTCTTTCAGCCAAAAACGGTTCATCTTCTAACAACTATGAAGCCGTTGTATGGGATCTAAAGCATTTAAGGAAACTCACTTCCTTTGAACGTGCTTGAATTATTGCATATTGCTTATGTTGTGTTCTTATAGTTTATATTTCTTATCAATAAAAGTTTATATTTCTTAAATTATAATGGATCATGAATCTACCTCTATGATATCATCGTCTAATTATCTTTGTGCAAACTTTCTTTTTCTGATTTTATGAAAAAACTATTTGATTTGTATTGCCATTTGATTTGAAGCGGATTTACTTTTGTCTTTTAATTATTTATTTTGTGTTTTTATACATTAGTGACAACTATTTTTCCTTAATTATTATTTTTTGTATATTTTTTTATGAAAAATATCTGTCTCATGTTTCTTTATGCTTTAATGATAAATATCTGTGTCGTATTTTTTATAATAATCAACAACAAAAAATAATTTCTTACACTTTTTATGTATGAATGATATATATTTGTCTTGTGTCTTTTTTACAAATAATAAATATTAATCGAGTATTGTATTAATGAAAACTACTTATTTTGTATTTTTTTTATTTGTTTGTGAGAAATGTATCACTTCATTTTCTTTGATTAGTAATGGGAAATGTGCCCGCTATTGGTTTTATATTTTGGTGGTATTTTTTTTTTTGTGTAAGCAAGATATATTAATAACGGAGAACTAAGGGTTCTCCAACCCGAATACACAAGAAGCGGGATAACCCGAACAAAAAAAAGGAAAATTACAACCAAATAAACTTATGAGAGAAAAAGAAGCGGATCTTTTAGAAACTCATAAAACGAATAATTGGAATATGTAATTTTCCCACAAAAGGACCATTTCCAAACCATATACTTTATATTCCACACCATGTCGTTAAAATTCCAATTTTCGGAACGGAAGCAAACACCATTCCGGACCAACCAAATCGTCCAAATAGTAGCTAACCAAACGACATCCGCCTTACTACTCCTAACCTTTTTGTCCCGGAAGAAACAATGCCACTCCATAAAATTCGGCAAGCACCCCTCCTCCATATCCCCCTCTTTTCCCACCCAAAGAGCTATCTCATTCCAAATAGCTTTCACCACCCAACAACCAAAAAAAGAATGGTTTCTACTCTCTATGTCATAATCACAAAAGCAACACTTTAAAGTATCTACCGGTATATTAATTTCTCTATACACCAAGCAATCCTTAGTCGGAATCTTATCAAGAAGAAATCTCCAACCAAACGCCTTAATTTTGAAAGGCACCTCCGCCTTCCAAACAAGCCCAAACACCCCATCGTGTTTATTCGGCGGCCCAACCGGAATAAAACATCTACCCAAAAAAGAGTAACAAGAAGCTACCGAGAAAATGCCATCACCGGATAAAGCCCAATGCACCTCATCACTCCCCTCCCCCACACCACCAAAATCGGCCAACACCTCTCTCAACCGAACAATACCCTCCCTCACATTCCTCTCCGCCCATCTACTCGCGGGAATCCCAAAATCCCCCCATCTCCAACCATCCTCTACCCACCCTCCCATGGTAGCCACCGACACCCCTTTCAAAACCGAAGCCTCATATAGCACCGGAAACTCATCACACAAAGAAAAGCCTCTCCACCATTTGGCTTCCCAAAAAGGAGTAGTAAAACCTTTTTTCACCACCCACCTACATCCTTCAACAATAGGATCCCAACAAGAGGTCCTCCCCATTTTCAAAAGATCCCTCCACCACAAAGAAGAAGAAGATGAAGAAGAAGTAAACGAAGAAACTTTATTACCATACTTACCGTACACCAAAGAAGATACATCGCCGTACCGAGCTTTCAAAACACATAACCATAAAGACTCACTCCCATTCAAAATCCTCCACCTCCACTTCGAAAGGAGAGCATTATTAAAAACCGAAATATTTTTAACCCCAATTCCCCCTTTCTCAAAAGGAAGAATCACATCCCTCCAACTAACCCAATGTATCTTTCTCTTCTCCTCCACTCCTCCCCACAAAAAATTACTTTGGATCCTATTAACTTCTTTCACCACTTTCAAAGGCATCTTGTAAAAAGACATCGTAAAAATAGCCAAAGAAGTGAGAATGGACTTCAAAAGCGTTATTCTCCCGCCCAAATTTAAGAAACGATGTTTCCAACTTCCCAACCGCTTCTTTAAATTAAGCACCAACGGCCTCCAAGTCGCCTCCTTTCTAGGATCGAAACCAAGCGGAATACCAAGAAAATAAAAATTGCTTTCCTCCACTTTACAAGAGAGAAAAGAACCCGCGGCTTCCACGAAAGACTCCGTAGTATTGATTCCAATTAATTTGCTTTTATGAAAATTGATACCGAGACCCGACACAATCTCAAAAGCTCTTAACACCCCCTTTATCGCCCTTATTTGCTTCCAAGATCCTTCCCCCACCAAAAGAGTGTCATCCGCAAATTGGAGAATATCCACCCGACAAGTGTTATTAATTCTAAAGCTCTCAAATTCCCCAATTTCTATAGATTTACTCACCAACCCCGCAAGACCCTCCGCCACCAAAACGAAAAGGAAAGGAGAAAGAGGATCTCCTTGTCTTAACCCTTTAAAAACACCAAAATCCTTCGTAGGACTTCCGTTGACAAGCACCGACATACTACTATTGAAAACCAACAATTCCATCCATCCCATCCATCTCCTACCAAATCCCATTCTCTTCATCATGTATCTCAAAAAGCTCCAACTAACTTTATCATACGCCTTCTCAAAATCAACTTTAAACAACACACAATTTTTTCTTTCCTTCCTCGCATAATCCACCACCTCATTCGCCACCAACACACCATCCAAAAGATATCTACCGGGCACAAAAGCATTTTGACAAGGAGAAATCACCGTCTCAAGAACCCATTTTAACCTCCCCGCCAAAAGCTTTGCCACCACTTTGTACATGCAACCGACCAAACAAATGGGTCGATAATCGTCAAGAGATAGCGGGTTACTATTCTTCGGAATCAAAGATAAAAACGAGGAAGATATTGCCTTTGAGATTACATTGCCGGAATAGAAGTATTTGAAATAATTCACAAAATCATCTTTAATGATACTCCAACATTTCTTAATAAAAAGAAAAGAAAACCCATCCGGGCCCGGACACCTATCCCCCCCACAACTCCACACCGCCTCCTTTATCTCCTCTTCCAAAAACGGTTTTTCAAGACTCTCCGCCACCTCCTCATTAATACCCTTGAAATCAACACCCTCCAACAAAGGTCTACTCTCCTCCACCTCGACAAATTTATCTTTAAAGTGCTTAAAGACCGAATCCCTCACTTCCTCCACCGTAACCGCCATTCCCTCCTCCGTAGCAATAGGACCTAAATGATTAAAACTTCTCTTCTCTTTCATGACCTTGTGGAAAAACCCACTATTAGCATCCCCATCTTTAATCCATCTCAACCTAGCTTTTTGAAGGAGCATATTTTCTTTTATTCTCAAGTTTCTCCAAATCTTACTAGAAGCCTCCCTCCTTAAATCAAGATTGACCTCAATAAGATCCTCGGAAATATTCTCCAAGCAAACATCAACCGCATTCAAGTCCCTAACACCTTCTTCCATGTTCAACTCATACCTACCGAAGACCTCCCTATTCCACACCTTCAATTTATCCTTCAAAAGCCTAAGCTTTTCTTTAAGAACAAAATCACCCCTCCCATAAATTCTCATGTTCGCCCACTCCTTCTCCACGAAAGGCAAAAAGGATTCAAAAGAAAACCATTCATTATTGAATCTAAACGGTTTTGGACCCCAATTCGAATTATCCACCTCAAGCCAAATGGGACAATGGTCGGAAATATCCCTCTCACCAATCAATTGACCAATCACTCCCCACCTACTCACCACATTATCCGCCACAAGGAAACGATCAATTCTACTCATTGATTTTCCATCGCCACTATACCACGAGAAATTCTTCCCCTTACAAGGAACATCAACCAACAAACTTTTGTTAATAAATTCCGTAAATAATCCCATTTCAAGATTATTCACAACACCCGTTCTCCCTTTCCTCTCTTTTCTATCTTTAACCGCATTAAAGTCCCCTCCAATGATCCACTCCCCATCAACAAAAGACTCCTTCAATCTAAGAAGCTCGTTCCACAATAATCTCTTCTTAACCAAATCACAAGATGAGTATACATTCACAACATAATAGCAATCACCCTTCCACAACACTTTTATGCCCAAATAACCCTCTCCTTTGAAACTATTCACCACCTCCATTTTTCCCGCCTTCCACAAAATTAATAAACCACCCGACCTTCCCAAAGAATTAGAGAAAGAATACCCAATATCCGGTGAGACCCAAAAACTTCTCGCCACCTCCTCGTTCAAAGATGTAATTTTCGTCTCTTGTAACAAAAAAATCTCCGCTTTGCCCCTCCTTATCACCTCATCAATTCTCCTCCTCTTTAGCGCACTAACGCCTCCTCTAATATTTAAAGACCCAATAATCATTGCAAACAACTTTTAAACCCCTTCCTTACCCCCTTTCTTCCATTCTCCAAGGTATTTATTCGGCTTTCCAATTTTTTCCTTCCCTCCGCATCTACCACTCCCAAAGCTACGATAGCCGATAGAATTTTATCGCCACTATCACCATCCAAAAACGCCCATTGTCTTTTATTACTCCTACAAATATCCGACTCCTCATTTTGTTGCCCATATTTTGGTGGTATTAAAAAATATAAGTTATAACTAATTCTTCAATTTTCTTAAAAAAACTAACTTTTTATCTCTAAATATATTTTTCGTGTATACTTTTATAGTTTATTAAAATAAATATAATATAATCATTTTAAATTTTTAATTATAAATAAATGAAAAAAAATAAATATTTATTCTATTAATGAGACGGCTCTGTTTGGTAAAAATAGCGGTTGACTGATAAGCTAGCTGATAGCTGATAGCTTATGGCTGATAGCGGATGAATGATAGCTTATAGCTTATAGCTGATGACTGATGACTTATAGCTGATAAGCTGATTGAAGTGTTTGGTAAAATTAGCAGTTCAACTAGCTGATTAATTAAAATGACATAAAGGACATTTAATATATAATTATTTTATTTTAAATTAAAATAAATTATAGAGGGTAAAAGTGGATTTTAAATAAAATAATAAGGATAAAAATGGAAGAAAAAATGATAAGCTATAAGCTATAAGCTAAAACGTTATTTTAAATAGCGTCTAAAGAATAAGCTATAAGTTAGTAAAATAAACTATAAGCTCGTAATGAAAAGATCGTTACCAAACAGGTCTTTTATTGTTATATGAGCTTATAAGCTATAAGCTATAAGACATAAGCTCAAAAAGGGGTATGCTAAACAGAGCGGTGAACTCCAACACCTTCTTTTAAGTATTATGTTATGTGTGGATAAAATATGAGATGAATAATATATTTTGTTATGAGTAAATTTAAATATTTTTTTTAGATAAACTTTAATTATATTTCACCCTCTTCTCTCATGTTAAAAGAAATATTTTGCTGTGGAAATTATCTCGCATTTTTGAAGTAGATTTAGTTTTATAGTTCAAATATTTGTCTCTTAGTGACAAATAATTTTTCTTTATTTTTATTAATTTGTTTATAAACAACAACAACAGCAACAAATTATGTTTCTATCTAATTCGTTAATTTTGAATTTTTTTTTTAATAATTTCTCTTATAAGTTTTATAGGTCTTCTCTACCTCCTGTTCTTTGATTTTTCTCCATATGATCTACTCTCCTTATTAAAATAGAATCTAAAGGTATTTTCTCCACATACACAAACCACTTAAGCTTGTTTTCACCATCTTTTTTACAATATGTGTTATCCCAACATCCTCTCTAATATTGTTATTTTTAGTTCTATCCAATCTAATCTTATCACACATCCAAGTCAACATCATCATCTCAACTACACTAATTTAACTCAAGTGTTAATTCTTAACCGCCTAACATTTTGTCTCATGCAAAGTAGTTCTAACCATTGTCTAATTAAATTCCCCCTTCAACTTAAGAGGTATTTTTTGTGTCACATGAAATCCTAGAGACCCTCATGTATTTTAGCCACTCAACTTGAATTTGATGAGTTACATCTTCTTTCATTTCTCCTTCATTTTGTATTACTGACTCAAGATATTTAAATCGCATGACTTGTGGGATGATATGGTCTTCAAAATTCACCTATAGGTTAGAAACACATATCCTTTTGTTGAACTTATATTCCTTATACTTAGTCTTACTTGGCAAAAGTCGTGATTTTCTAAGGCTTGTCTCAAAATCTCCAAACTCTCATTTTGATCCCCCTCAAGTCATCAAGTAGGACTATATCATCTACAAAAAAAAAAATACATCTTGATGCTAGCTCTTGAATGTATTCCGCAAGTACATTCAAAATTAAAGTAAAAAGATAAGGATACCCTCCTCCATTTCAGTCACTCATCTTAAATTCAATGATTTATATCTCCTTCTATTTTTTTCATCAATTTCTATTATAGACCAAAATATATATATATATATATATATATATATATATATATATATATATATATATATATATATATATATATATATATATATATATATATATATATATATATATATATATTGCGCGATTTGTATGATGATAAGCCTTGTTAAAAGTACAATGAGGGATAACACATATTTGTGTAGGGATGTATAAGGGTTTTAGGATTGTTATTGGTTTTGGTGTTAAAGCAAGCCCACACATGAATGGTGAAAAGTTCTGTATCTATGTGGTTTCTAAATGAATTGAATCCCTTCCCTTCTCAACCTCGTGGTTGATGTATTTATAGAGGTTTATTGGGTATGGATTCTTGGACCCAAGGGGTGATTATTTCTTTCTTCGAGGAGCGTGGAACTATTATTTTTCCTTATTCTTTAGAAGAACGCGGCATTAGTTGTATTGCCCTTGGGCGGCAAAGATCGACTTCCAATGGAAGCCTAATATTTTTACTAAGGGAGGAAAGGACCTTCTTGAGGATCCAACCTAAATGATTGCCTCATGGACGACAAGGATTCTTTCATGAGGATCCATCATTAATGGTTTCCCCATGGGACACATGGATTATTCAATAAGGATCCAACATAATCGATCTCCTTTTGGACGATTTTTAATATGATTCTTAACTCTAGTCCCTAATTCCTCCAAAACAAGAGCAATATTTTTCCAAAACTCATATAATAATGCGAGGCATCTCATTAAAAACCCTTACACCTCACTAAAAAATGTAGGGTAAAAGAGTGACTATCACTCAAAAAATGATTTAAAAGAAACCATACAATTGACATAGGTGATACATGTAACACCCTTCTAATTCACATGTATTTTCGCATGTAGTTTTACAAAAAATAAAACAAATAAACCACAAGGGTTTTCCTGTTGCAATTTCTTGCATAAAACGAGTCCCAATTCTTGTGATTTCTTCATATTACAAGTCCTAAATTATCATCTAAGGTTATAATTTCATCATATAACCACAGCCCATTGTATTTTATATTATAGGCATCATTTTATTGCAAATTAATACCTCTAATTCATCAATATTTATCACATCATCATTGATTCCTCATAACCAAAAACCCCAAAATCAATTCTACAATTATATAACACTTAGAACAATTCTAATAATCAAGATAAAATCCATCTTCTAACTTGTTCAGATTCTCCATACTTGATGCACTATTAGCATACACTATTCTTTTATGTACTTTGTTATCATCAAAACTAAGGGGTTGTAGACATAAAACTGATCTTGTTCCAACAAAGAGGGCAAGGTTGGCCACATTAATCCATAAGCATGAACGCTTTAAATTGAAGCTTGAAGAGAGCATAAATTTAATGATAGTGTAATTTACCCATATCATAAGTCATATGAGAATTCTGGGAAAAATATTTGCAAATGAGGAACTAGTTGTAAAAATTCTTAGATGGTGAAACTATAGCTGGAAACCCAAATTGTGATTTATGAATCTAAGGATTTAGAAACTATGGACACACAGACACTTTATTTTTCAAATTTCAGGTACACGAGATGAAACTTCAAAGGCTTATCATAGATGACGAAGGAGAAAAGGAAAATAGTTGTCTAGAACTCAAAGCAGAGGAATCTAAGTCTATCGGTGACATGTCCCTCATTGCAAAGAACTTTAAAAGATTCCAAAGACATTAAAACAAATAAATAGATGTACAAGAAAATCATGATGATAAAGCCTCATTCATCCTAACATGCTACTAATGTGGAAAAAAAATGACATATCATGCCAAAATTTACCTTAGCTAAAAACGAAAATCAAAACCAATGTAAGAATCCTCAGAAAAAGGGAAAGAAATCTTATTTTCATTGGAAGACGATGATATGGAAACCTCAGACGTTGAAGAATAAGACAATATCTATCTCATGGTAAATCATCAATATATTGAGGTTCTTACTTCTCTTATCATAATTTTTTTTCATTTGTAAAAACTAACCAAAGAAACAAGAAAAGTGGAGAAAATTGTATCCAAATCCAAGGATATTATTTCCTTTTTTGAACTTGAAAATAAAAACCTTGAGAAATAAATAGAAATCCTAAGAGATATACAAATTGATCCAAATCAAAATTCCTACACTTTAAACGAAGAGGATAAACGTGACTAGTACGATGAATGCGATACTTTGAAAAATAAATTTTTTATCTTCAAAAAGAAAAGTATGAGGAGAAAGCCATATTCATCCCAACATGCTACTTGTATGGAAAGAAATGACACATTAGGAAAAAATTTCCCTTATCTAAAAAATGAAAAATCAAAACAAATCTAAGAAACCCCAGAAAAAGGGAAAGAAAACTTATGTTTCATAGGAAGACAATTATATGGAAACCTCATTCGATGAAGAAGAAGCAGCCAATATTTATCTCATGGTAAATCATGAAGATAATGAGGTAATCTCTTGCTTCTCTTATCATAATATTTTTTGCATTTGTAAGAAACTAACAAAATAAACAAGAAAATTTGAACAAATTCTTTCCACAACCAAGGATATTGTTTCGTCTTTTGAACTTAAAAATAAAAACCTTGAGAAATAAATAGAAATACTTTCAAAAATACAAATTGATCCAACTCAAAATTCTACACTTAAAACGAATAGGATGAACCTAACAAGTACAATGAATGCGATACTTTGAAAAATCAAATTTTTTATCTTCAAAAGACACTTGTCAAGTTTGTCAAGGGAAGAGATAATTTGAATAATTTGTTGGGAATTCAAAGAACATCTTACACCAAAGCTTATATACAAAAAATCTTTAAAAAGATTTAGATATTCGCAACAAGTTATTATGGTTTGACAGTCGAAACTAATTTAGTGAATTCCATAGGAAGATCCTTGTCGCCTTATGGGGTAATAAATTGTCGGACTTTCCAAAGTAGATCCTTGCCACCTTACGGTAATTACATTGTTGGACTTCCATATGAAGATCCTTGCTGCCCTACGGGGGTAATAAATCTACTAGACTTCCACAAGAAGATCCATTTCTCCCTACAGAGTAATTAAACTGTTGAACTTCCACAGAAAGATCCTTGCCATCATACAGGATTCTAGTTGCTCTATGGGGTAGTTAAATTATTGGACTTTCATATGAGGATTCTAGTAGCTCTATGGGGTAGTTAAATTATTGGACTTTCATAGGAAGACCCTTCTAACCCTACGGGGTAATTAAACAATTGGATTTCCACAAGAAGATCATTGTAGCCATACAGTGTAATTAATTTTGTTGGACTTCCACATGAATATTCTATCCATCCTACAGGGTACTTAAACTGCTAGACTTCCAAATAAGATCATTTCCTCCTATGGGTAACTGGACTACGAAGGTTTTCTCCAACCTCAATGAGGGACATAACTAAGTCTCTCTTGAGGGACTCAACTAAGTCTCGTTAGAAATACTCAGCTAAGTCTTTCCTGAGAAATTTAAATAAGTATCGCATGAGATACTCAAATAAGTCTTTCTTGAGGAACTCAACTAAGTCTCGACAGGAAGACTCAATTAAGTTTTTCCTAAAGGACTTAATAAAACCTCGCCTGAGGGACTTAATTAAGTCTTGCCAGGAAGACTCGACTAAGATTTGCCTAAGAGACTCAACTAAGACTCTCCAAGAAGACTCAATTATGTCTCGCCTTAAGGACTCAACTTACCTTGTCCAAAAGGTTCATCTGAAGCTTCTAGAATTAAAGGTAGGAATAAATCTTCGACTAGGCTCTCGTGGAAGGCCTGAAGACAAGTCACAAGTTAAAACAACCCAAGCTCTACCAATCCTTGAGCTTGAGGGATTGTGTAGTGGTGTAATTGAAAGAGATCTTGGGGGCAGGGTGTAGCTCATTATTCTTCCCAATTCGCTCTTTGTTTTTTGTTTGAGCGCCACTTTATTTTTGTACGACGCCCCTTTTTCTAATAGATCGCCCGACACCTTGGTGTCTTCGTCCATAACACACTATCATGCATAAAAACTGTACTGGGTCAGCAAAAGTTACATAAAACATGAGACAAAACATAATGAGACAAGATTCTATTTCTTTGCTTTCTTGTTTGACTTTTTTGATCCACTTCCCTCCTCTTCATCTCTCAAAGACATTGGTTGATCACTATTGGATCCTGGCCCTGTAAATGGTTTTGGTTTTTTAAACCAAATTATCTTGATTCTTTCACTTGACCTCTTTCTCATTGGCTTGATCTCTTTCACTACTTTCCTTGTCTTGGTGGCCTCTTTGTAATTTTGAGCAGTGGAGATGTCTGGTAAGCTTGTTATGATATCATTAGGAATTCCATCAAAGTAGTCAGTCTGAGCTGGATCAGTTGGGATGGCATCAGTTTCTGCAGTAGTAGGCATAACTTCACTTGCTTGTGTGTCTACAACAGGCATAACTTCACTTGCTTGTGTGTCTACAGCACTTTCATCATGGTTTACAACATTTTGAGTAGAAACTTCTCCATCTGCATGCTGAGTTGTTTGAGTTGATTGAGTTGTCTTCACTTTTTTCTATCAATACAACATAATTATCAGTTAGAATAATCAGTATCAATAGTCACACATAAATAACAAGTTAGGTTTGTACATCATACCTTTCTCTTCAAAGCATTTTGAACCTGAACTGAGCTTTTAAAAGACTGTGCATTATGCCCAAATTTATCACATGTTGTACATCTATAAGAGACTCCAGGCAACCTTCTTCTATCCCCATCTTCACCAGTCTCTCTAATCCTCAGTTTTCTATACCTCCCTGGACCCTTTTTAAACATTGGTGGCAACAATTCATCCGATTCGACCTCAGGCCATATATCCTGTCCATTAATGGGACTAACAGCAAAACTATAACACAACTTATACCTCTCTCTAGAATAAAACTCATCCACAAAATCCTCAGGGTTTTATTGTCTAAAACCTAATGCTGCTACAACATGCCTACAGGGAATGCCCACTAGCTCCCAAAAGTTACAACTGCAAGACCTTTTTGAAATATCCACTATAAACTCTTGGGTATTGAATGAATGTGTGACCTGAAACTATTCATTCATTGCCCAAGTAGGCAGCCAATGAGCACTCAAGGCAACCTCCTTGTCTAATCTTTTCCTAGGTATGGGCATGACCTTATGTGGCCATTTTTCTAGCTTCAAAGCAGATGTTGAGCACATATTCATTAAATACTTTCTGATCCATTCACACATGGTCAGAATTGGCTTATCCCTAACATCTAATATTGTTGCATTGAAAGACTCAGAAATGTTGTTCATTAGAACATCACATTTTGGAAAAAAATTAAAAGCATGCTTACACCAACTTTTTGGTTGAACTCCCATAAACCAACTCCATGCCTTTGGATCAAGTTCTTTTAGCTCATTCATCTTGGTCATCCATCCTTGGTAGTATGTTGCTTTTGCTGCCCCCATCATCAAGTCCCTTATCAATGCTCCTCCACCAAATTTCTTTTTGAAGTTAGCATATAGATGTCTCAAACACAATCTGTGTTCCACCCTTTCACCCATGTCTTCAAAAACTAAAACTAGTCCCTGCAATCACAAACTCAAAGACATATAATTTTTCACAAACAACAAATAACACAAAGGAGAGCAAAATTTCACAAAGACACATAACTATAGCACTAACCTTTTGTTGGTCAGATATAAATACATATATGTTGTCTTGCCCAATGTCACCCATCAGCAAATCAATAAACCATTTCCAAGTTTCCTTATTCTCTATTTCAACTACTCCAAGTGCTAAAGAGAAATACTGGTCATTGGGGTCCCTACCCACATTAATTAGCAACTGACCACCATATTTGGTTTTCATTTGACACCCATCTACCCCAACAAAGGGTCTGCAGCCATTAGTGAACCCCTTTTTGCAACCATCAAAACAAAAGTAAAAGGACCCAAATCTTGTTTGTATGGATGGGCTAGGTCTGTTGACAGTGATACTCACAGCATTACCAGGGTTAACTCTATGTAGCTCAGATGCATACCTCCTCAAATCAGCATATTGCCTATCTGCATCTCCCTCAAGAATCCTCTTGGCTATGAGCTTTGCCTTCCATGCCTTTGCAACAGTGATGCCCACAGAAAATTCTGCCTCAAGTCTTGAATAATGTCAGTAATCCTAACACTTTGTGATGTTTGCATATTTTTTACAACAGCCTTGGCCACCCACCTTGAGCTTGCAGATCTGTTGTCTAGAACCCTAGCACATGTGTGCTTATCAAATATTGTTTTTATAGCAAAAGTATGTTTGTGGCCCACCTTTGAACAAAGTATTAAAAACCCACACTTGGCCCTACATTCCACCCTAACCCTGTAGCTCTCGTTTTTCACAAACTTTATTTCCCTACCATTTAATACTGACCACTCACGTATAGCTTCTCTAAACTCATCAAGGGAATTAAATTCCATACCCCACTCAAATTTAAAATTCTTATTGAAATGCTCCTTTTTAAACTTTTCAAACTTGTGAACTTTGTCCTCATCTGATAAATCAGGGCCTGAGCTGTCCAACTCGCAGTTACATATTCATCTTCATCTTCCATTTCTTTCTTTTCTGAACCCCTCATAACATCTGATAGGGAAGAAGCTTCCTTCCTAGGTACAAAAACATCTACATCTTCAAACCCATCCTCCAACCCAGTGGCACGTTCATCCTCACTATCTCCTAATCCTTCCACTCCTTCTTCATCACTTTGATCCTGAACATCTGTTTCATTAACACATCTAGGGCTAACAACTGGAAATGAAACATCTACTACATGCTCTACATACATGACACCCTCTACTTTATTGGCATAAGAAAATGCAGCTACATCATAACAGTCATCATCTTTCTTAATTTGGAAAAAGTTGGGATCAATTTCAACAACCTTTGTCCATACCCTAAATGTGCCTTCACTGTAACCCCACTCATTCAACAGCTTGTTAACGCAAATCATGGTAAAGTTGTCAATGTGAATGTCAGTTACATGTGTCGTTACCCTCCCCTATATATCATAACCCCGTCACCCATGCTCACAAATTCCCCTCCATGATTGAAAACAACGCTGATTAAATGCATATTCTGAAATTTTTAAAGGAAATGAAAAATTTGTTAAACCCTAAAATGATGACAAACCCTAAAATTTGTTAAACCCTAAAATTCGTACCTTTCCATCTTCAATGACTTCTTCTTCTACAGGTTCGTCCCTGTTCACAACCTTGGTTTTCTTGGTTGACTGACTTGAATGCGTCGTCTTCTCACTCTGGCTTGACTGCGTCGTCTTGCTTGACCGCGCCGTCTTCTTTGACTGACTCGTCTTCTCCGTCTTCTTCGATTTCGCCATTGCCCTAATTTTCGTTTTCGTCTTTGTTTTTTTCAGAAGTGTTTGACCTAATTTTTTTCAGGGGTAAAATGAGAATAGTAAAACAATGACATATATACTATGGCTTACGTGGCATTGGTAACAGACACGTAGGATGGTAACCTGGTGTTCTAGGTAAAAACATGGTAAAAGGTTTAAATGGTAGGAATCTGCAGTTGGTAAGGTCTGTGCAACAAATTTTTTTTTAAAGGGGACAAAATCAAATCTCGCTTATTTGGTAGGGGGTAAAAGGTATTTTACCCTAATATTTATATTAATTATATAAAAGTAAAACAAATATTCATAATTAATATTTAAAAAGTTTAAAAGATAGTGATAGTAATAAAAACTTAAAAGGTTAATAAATTGAATGTCTCTGCCCAATTATCAACTGAACTAGCTTAACAAAAAAAAAACTAAATATTTATTTTTAATAAATATAAACAACATGTAATAATCTACTAGAAAAATATTTATTATTAATAAATATAAAAGACACAACTATACAATAGAATATAGAATAAATGAATATTTTTACTATAACATTAAATAATACTTTTGACTTTCGTAGAGTGAAATATAACTTTCGGCCACATTTTTCTATAAAACTAAAAGTTAGATTTATTAAATATTATATCTGCCATATTATATATTATATATTACATATAAAGTACATATAATTCAAGAAAATTCTTTTATTTGGTCAAACAACTTATAATTTAATTTAAAAAAATAAAATAAAATGAAAACCTTGACTTATTTCCATGAGCAAAAAAGTATATTACCAAACTTGACATAACTTTGACTTATTTGTTTACTATATATATAACTAACAAGTCATTCCACTAAGTCTAATAACTCACACCATCTTGATTTTTCAACCTTGAAAAGGTACCAAACAAACATCATGAAATTTCAACCCCTTGTTCTCCTTCTTATTTTGTTGGTTTCAGCCACCATGAATCAAGCTATAGCAGGTTGGGAACCCATTGAGAACATTGGTGATGTACGCTATACTCGAATGGCCAATTTCGCAGTCACACAGTATGACAGGCAAGTAGGAGCAACATTGGAGTTTGAGAAACTTTTCACGGTTGAATACCAGGTGGCTGCCTCCAGGCAATACTTCCGCCTCACTCTTTCTGCCAAAAATGGCTCATCTTCTAACAATTATGAAGCTATTGTGTGGCTACCGCAATTGAGCTTGGTACTACACCTCGATTCATTTAAACGTATTTGAATTTTGAAACGTTGCTTATTTTGTTTTCTTATAGCATTGTTACCATGTTTGCCTTATTATCATATCAATAAAAGTTTATCAAAATGGATTGTGTGTCTAGTTCTAAGATACCATCTTTTAATTATCTGTGCGCAAACTTTCTTGTTATGATTTTATGAAAATTTCTTGAATAAATCACTTATTCAAAATGTGTTAGGTAGTGTTAGTTTTAACCAAAACGGTTGAGGTTCAATCCATTCTTTAAACTCATTTGTTATTTAATGAAAAATTTTACACATTTAACAATTAATATAATACAAAATGAATAAAATTCGCCTAGAATAATATTATTCATAGTGTAAATTTTGGTATTCAGATCTTAGATGTCCTATAAGATGTCGAGACACCGATCTCTGAATAATACACAATAGCAAGGTAAACAATAAAGTAGTGCAGAAACTTTAAAGAACACAAGTAATTGTTCACCCAGTTCGGTATAAACAATACCTATTTTGGGGGTTATAAATCCAAGGATAAGTCCATTATGATAGTATCAATTCGATGTACTATGGAAACAACCTCTGATTTACGGCTTTCTCACTTAATCATTACCCGTGCTATACTTCTACCTAAGACTAACCTAGGTATGAGACCCTTCTCAATCCCCCTCAATCACAATCATGATGATCAATTACAAAACTTTAGAAGACACATTTCCAAAACACATAAACACCCAATGCTTAAAAGCTTATAAGTGAAATACAAAACTTACAACTTAATGAAAACGTCCAACTCTTCTATCAAGATGATATTAGAGAGACTCATAATAAACACAATAATGCACAAACCCTAATACAAACTACAATGTAAGTTCCACACAATAACTAGGTTTGTTGCTTTCTATTTAAAGCAATATTTTGGACTGGACTTGGGCTTTAAATCGTAGCAGGGCACTCCAAAAAATACTCCACAATCTTCTCCACAAAGATAGTGATTCAATAATTAGTTTCCTAAATAGTCTCCATATTTAGACACCAATAAAATATCTTGAAAACAGAGATAATCTCCTATCCCTAAATCAAGTGCCGCATAGGATTGCATAATATTCCAAAATATTTTGCATTTGTATATAAAACAGACTTTAACAGATCAAGTTGTAGCTTATCAGATATGATGTCGAATGGAACCTGCATAGGACATCTTTCTCGACTTGTCGTCTTCAGTTGAAGTGAATAGAATATCTTGTTCAGCATTTTCCTATAAGTTAGTTTTACCAAACATAATGTCAACCATAAACTAGAGAATTAACAATCTCCCCCTTTGACTTATTATCACAACTTAACAACCTAATGTTTTGAAATAAATCAAACAAATTAATGCACAACCCTGTAGAGAATACATACCAGAGATTTTATAACCTGAGATGCAGCAGAAAAACAAACATGTAAAATATATTAGTAGTCAATGGAATCTGCAGACAAAAGTTGAGAGAAGAATTTCTCAACCACTCAGTATGATATCAAGACATTTTGCCTGACATCTTTACACATAGAAGCCAATGAAACTCTTATTCAAACACTGTTAAGGAACACTCCCCCTCAACAACACCTCATCATCAACACGAGAGAAAAAATTCTCCCCCTCAGTCAATGGGTAGTGGTTAGTGTATACTCAACACAATATTACTCCCCCTTTTTAGTCATAATAGGACCAAGCAAGGTAAGTAACTAACAAACAAATTAAAATCATACAATTACATTAGCATATAGTGTATAATGCTATTCAAAACCTGGGCCAACAATAGGAAATTGCATTGAAATTACTGGAACAAATGGATGCCCTTAATGGTAACAAGATATTTTTTATCTTCACAAAAGTCGCACTAGTTTTCTTGGGAAAGAGACAGTGTATGGATCTTCTTTCTTTCTCTTTAGTGCTTGACTCTAATAAAATGATGCCTGATGTTGATGTGCTTAGTCCTACTATATTGAATAGGATTTTTCAAGATATTTATAACACTCAATTTGTCATAAAATAATGTCATAACATCTAGTGTGACATTGTACTCTGACAACATTTTCTTCATCCACACAAGTTGAGAACAACTACTACCTGTTGCTATCTAGTCAGCTTCATAAGTGGACATAGGTACACAATTTTTTTCTTGATGAACCATAAGATTAGGGATCTCCCCAAAAATAAACATCCTCCAAAGGTACTCTTTCTATCATCATCACTTCCGGCCCAATCAGCATCATAATAACCCAATAACATAAAGTTTGAGTTATGTGAGTATAGTATACTGTAGTCATGTGTATAATTCATATTCTTCAGAATCCTTTTGACTAGGCTGAGACGACTTACTTTAGGTTCGGCTTGATATCTAGCACATACTCCAATAGAAAAAGTAATGTCTGGTCTGCTTGCCGTAAGGTAGAGGGGACTACCTATCATACTTCTATATAGACTTTGATCAACACTAACTCCTTTTTCATCCTTGGGAAACTTCACATGTGTAGGAGCATAAGTTCTTTTGTGACAGGCATTCTCCAATCCAAAATTCTTTATAATAATCCTTGCATATTTTCCTTGACAAAGAAAAATGGAGTCTTCCATCTACTTGATTTGTAACCCAAGAAAGTAGGTTAACTGACCTACCAAAATCTTCTCAAACTCATATTTCATTTGCTTGACAAAATTTTGGATCATCTCATCTGAAACCCCAGCAAAGACAATGTCATCCAAATAGATTTGAGCTATCATAAGTCTTCAATCCTTCTTTTTGACGAAGAGTTTCTTATCAATTCCTCCCTTTTTTTTGGATCCATAATTGATGAGAAACCATGTCAACCTTTCATACCAAGCTCATGGAGCTTGCTTAATACCATACAATGCCTTATTTAGTTTGAACACATGATCTAGAAAGGCTAAATCACCGAAACCTTTTGGTTGTTCAACATACACTTTTTCATTCAGATATCCATTTAGAAAAGCACTCTTCATATCCTTTTGGAACATCTTGAACTTTAAAATACATGCCACTCCAAGTAGTAACCTTATAGATTACAAGCGTTCTATAGGAGCAAATATTTCATCAAAGTCCACTCCCTAAATTTGAGTATATCCTTTAGCAACAAGCCTGAATTTGTTTCTAGTAACAACACCTTGCTCATCTTACTTGTTTTTATACACCCATTTTGTCCCAATAAAATTTATCCCTTCAGGTCTTGGTACTAAGTTCCAAACCTCTTTCCTCCTGATCTGATCAGGTTCCTCTTGCATATCATTAATCTAGAACTCGTCATTCAAGGCTTCCTTGACTTTCTTTGGTTCAAATTTTGAAACAAAGCAAGAGTTTGACACAATTTCTCTTGATCTAGTGGTTACCCTTTTACTTAGCTCCCCTATGATAAGCTCCTTAGGATGATCTTTCTGAATCTTGAGGAATGGTTTTTTATCAATTGTATCAGTATCTTCGGGTTCAGTATTTATCCTTGAGTCAACACCATTATCCTCCTAGGACGAGGATGTTTCAATAATGTCCATAGGTACAGATGTTTAAGCATCATTCATGGGGAAATATGTTTCAACATCTTCTGAGACATCAGCTTCCTTTGTTGAGTCATCAACCACCACATTTCTGGACTTCATCATCACCTTTGTTCTTGTGTTGAATAGTCTATATGATTTACTATTGATAGAGTATCCCAGAAAAATGCCCTCATCATTTTTAGGGTCCATTTTTCTCCTCTGCTTACGATCAGCCAAAATGTAGCATTTACTTTCAAAAACATTTAAATATTTCACAGTTGGCTTCTTTCCTTTCAACAAATCATAGAGAGTAATTGAAGTTCCAGATCTAATAGTCATTTTGGTATGGATATAACATGCAGTGTTCATGGCTTCAGCTCAAAAATAGTAAGGAAGTTTCTTAGCTTGAAGCATAACTCTAGAACACTCTTGGATAGTCATATTATTATGTTCAACCACCCCATTTTATTGAGGAGTGATTGACAATGAAAACACATGACTAATTCCCTCAAAAGCACATAATTCTTCAAATTTTCTATTCTTAAATTTCTTCCCACGGTCACTTCTGATTCTGACAATGTTACACCTTTTCTCTCTTTGGATCCTTTGACATAGTTCTTTGAAAACTTCAAAGGTACCTGACTTCTCTCTAATAAATCTCACCCAGGTGAATCTATAGAAGCCACACACAACCACATAAGCGTACTTCTTTCCTCTAAGACTTCCAACCTACATAGGTCCCATTAACTTCATCTGAAGTAGCTCAAGAAATTTAGAAGTGGTAGTAAGATGTTGAAGCCTCTTGTGGGACATCCTTGTTTGCTTCCCAATTTGACATTCACCGCACATTATTTCTTCATCAATATTTAATCTGGGAATACCTATGACAACTTCACTTAACAGAACTTTCTTCATACCTTTCAAGTGTAGATTACCAAGCAATTGATGCCATAGCTTAGCTTCATACTCATTTGACATCAAACATGTTGAAAGACATATTGTTTCTTGAGGACTCCACAAGTAGCATTTGTATTTTTATCTGGTTCCCGTCATGATAATTTCACCCTCCTTATTTGTTACAAGGCATTCATATTTGGTAAAGTTAACTTTGAGACCTTGATCACATATTTGGCTAATACCTATCAAGTTAGCGGTTATCCCTTTAACAAGCAAAACATTGTCAAAATTTGGTTGTTCGGTATAGTCCAGTTTACCCACACCATTTATTTGGCTTTTTGATCCATATCTAAAAGTGGCATTTGTTAGATCGAGGATTGATATCTACCAAGAATTTATGGATCTTGGTCATGTGTTTAGAACACACACTATCAAAATACCAGTCCTCTCTTGTAGAAGCTCTAATAGAAGTGTGAGCTATGAGGGCAGTTACAACCTTTTTGGGAATCCACTTCTGCTTTGCTTTAGCACCTGTCCATACCTTTCTGGGATGTGAAATAATCATGGGATATCCATATAACCTGTCATAGAAATCATTTATATGACCAAACCATTTTCTTGGCATCAAACATCTTTTCTCCAAGTGCACCAGAGGCATTGGAAATATCAACAATCTTCATGTGAAAGTAATGAATACTCTCATTTTCTTTCATTCTTAAGTTTTCAAACTTAGTCGTAATAATTTGAAGTTTTGACATCTTTACCTTAGAGGTTCCTTCACGAGCAGTCTTCAGGATTTGCCAAGTCTCTTTGGCAATAGTACAACCACTAATCAGTCTGAAGATGTTCTTGTCCACTCCATTGAATATGGAATTCAATGCTTTGGAGTTTCCTAGTGTGTCTTTATCATCTTCTTCATCCTCGATCACCTCATCCTTTGGAAGATCAGTGATCAGTGGTTTTCACACATATATTTTCCGTTGTTTTTTAAGTATCTTCAAGTTATTTTATTTAGTGTTTGATGTTATTATTCGTCATTTTATGCTTTGGTTGTGTGTTTTAATGTTTTTAGGCTCACATGGATAAATCGGAATAAATCAGTGCAAAACTCGGAGTTTCGAGGAAGTTTAGAAAGCATGATTCAGGAGGCCTGACACGGGTGGCCGTGTTGCTCAACACGGGCCGTGTTAGGAAGAGCACTGGGAGCGAAGCATGGAAAGAAGGAAAAACAGTGGTGCAACACGGGTGCCCGTGTTGCTCAACACGGCCCGTGTTGCTAAGCCTGGGACCAAAGAAGAAAAAGAAAAATGCCAGGGGACCAACATGGGTGCCCGTGTTGCTCAACACGTCCCGTGTTGGGTTTGACGCTGATTTTAGTGATTTTTTGTGATTTTTTTCAGTGGTTTGCCTGCAAGGGTGTTTTTGGGATTTCCAACCAACTTAAGTGAGTCTGCATTATTTAGGAGGGTTTTCAAGATGAATTAGGAATCTTTTTGCCACACGAAGAATTGGACGATTGAGAGAAGAACCCAATGCAATTTGAGAAGAACAGAGAACTCTCATGAGCGGAAGCCATTGAAGATCAAAGTTCATCATCTCTATTGTAATGTCTTTATTTGATATCTTTGTAATTTCTTTGGATGATATGAGTAGCTAAACCCCCCAATGTTAGGGGGTGTCCCTGATTAACATTGGTGATGATTTTGAATTCCGAATTTCAATAACATATTTCTCTTTCATGTTTAATTTAATGGTATAAGGTTTTTAATGCTTTCCTCGTCGGACCAACTGGATTGATTTATGACTGAAAATTAGGATTGACCTCCATTGTTAGGGTTTTTATACCATTATACTATAGTAGATATCACCTAGGACTAGGGATACCCTATAGTAACCGGATTGTTCTTGATTATAATAATACTTGATTTGATCACTAATTTCGAAGGACTTTGGGATTAGGATTTCAATGTTCAAAGGTTTGCCCACTAAGGACTTAGGAGCAAATACCCTTAAGAACCGGTAATTGTTAAGTTGAATTTTGTTAATGAAACACGGGTTCAGAGTTGCTACATGTTAATGCACACACCTACCCTGGCATGTCACTCATATTTGGCCAAATCAACCTTTTTAAGTTTATTTGCAATTTAATTTGTAATTATAAAAACCAAAACCCCTAAGGCTTTTTGTTTAATTGAATTCCTACTAACTCTATAATATCACGCAGTCCTTGAGATCGACATTCGGGGAAATTTCCCTTTATTACTACAGAGGCAAAATAGTACACTTGCTATTTTACCGCTCAATCAGTAAACTTACCGTTCTTGTATTCAGCCAAAGGAGGAATCCAACCTTTGACAACAACTCTCCAGACCTTGCCATCCACGGACTTAGTAAAATCCAACCTTGTCCATTGTACCAGAAAGTAACTTCCCTGAATCTCACCTAGAGTCGGACCAGGATGCCTGCTTTGATACCAATTGAAATTCTTGTATTCAGATCTCAAATGTTCTAAAAGATGTCGAGACACCGATCAATGAATAATACACAATGGCAAGGTAAACAATAAAGCAGTGCAAAAACTTTAAAGCAAACAATTAATTATTCACCTAGTTTGGTATAAACAATACCTAAAATGGGGGATACTAAGCAACAGATAAGTCCACTATGATAGTATCGATTTGAAGTACTTTGCAAACAACCTCCGGTTCACATGAAAACAACCTCCAGTTTATAGCCTTCTCACTTAATCACTACCCGTGCTATACTTCTACCTAAGACTCACCTAGGTATTAGACCCTTATCAATCCCTCTCAATCAAAATCGTGATGATCAATTACAACTCTTCTATCAAGATGGTATTAGAGAGACTTAGATGGTATTAGAGAGACTTAGAATAAACACAAAACTGCACAAACCCTAATACAAACTACAATATAAGTTTCACACAATAACTAGGTTCGTTGCTTGCTATTTAAAGCAATCTTCTAGACTGGACTTGGGCTTTAAATCGTAGTAGTACACTCTAGAAAATACTCCTCAATCTTCTCCATGAAGATAAGGCTTCAATCATTATTTTCTTGAATATTATCCTTATTTAGAAATCAACCAAATCTATTGAAAATTGAGACAATCTCTTATCCCTAAATCAAGCGCCACATAGGATTGCATAATATTCCAAAATATTCTGCACATGTACATAAAATAGACTTCAACAGATCCAGTTGTAACTTGTCAGATTAGATGTCGAATGGAACCTGCATAAGACATCTGTCTCAACATGTCATCTTTAGTTGAAGTGAATATAACATCTTGTTTAACATGTTCCCATAAGTTAGTTTTACCAAACATAATACCAATCATAAACTACTGAATTAACATAGTGTTATATATGGTACTTAATATAATCATATGGACTAAATGACATCTGAATATATGTACAATACAAATGTCCAAAAATACACTACATGAACAAATCTCATATGTTAATACAAAACTAAGACATAATATCCAAATAGTGAACATAGAAAATGCAACGGAAACACATAAAAAGAACAGGCAATCCAGTCCTCAATGTCTTCAAGGAATCTTTCCTTTACCTTTATCTTAGCCTGAGTTACCTGAAAATAATCTACATGAATAGGGTGAGATTCTACATTTCAGTGGGAATTTAAGCTACACCATAAATCCACTTGACTCTAAGGGTTATCCAAAACTACTATGACACTATAGTTCTAGTTCTTTCGGGATAAAATCAAAGAAAGGATTCAAGTTCTCTTAACATCAAACTATGCGATAATGTTAATACAGTGACCCTTGCGGCTAATTTTCAACAACAAGAGATAATGGATTACGAGTAGAACATCTACCAACTAAGGCTTACTAAATTAATGAAATTATATATCTCTCTCTCTCTCCCCCCTCTCTCTCTATCTTAGAAGCTTCCAAAATTGAAGGTAGGAATAAAGCTTTGACTAGGCTCCTGTGGAAGGCCTGAAGATGAGTCGGAGGTTAAAATAACTCGACCTCTATGAATCCTCATTCTTGAGATATTGTGTAGTGGTTTAATTGAAAAAAATCCTTGGGCGGGGTGTAGCCCATTGTTCTTCCCAAGTCGTCTTTTTATTTGTTTGAGCGCCACTATTTCGGGTAGGACACCCCTTTTTCGAATACGTCGCCCGAGACCTTGGTGACTTCGTCCATAACATGCTATCATGCATAAACTAAGAGAGAACAACCACTCAATCCCAGAGTGGTTACGGTATTCTAGAAAGACTTGGATTAAGGCCCTGGAGATTATAAATATCTCAATATTGTGATAGAATGAGAGAGAACACCCTAAAAATTCAAAGATACAATAACTTCTCACCTCATGTGAGCTAGCTCTCAATAGTCCAAAAATTTTAAAGCCTTTAACATCCTTCATTCACTATGAGTTATTACACGTTTGTAAGGTTAGCATGTATAATATTAAAAGATGCGTTTGAATTATTTATAATTAACTTAATATTAATTATACAGAGTAAAATAAATATTCATAAGTAATATTTAAAAAAGTTAAAAGATGATGATAGTAATAAAACCTTAAAAAGTGAATAAGAATGATGTCTTGGGTTCAAACTCGCGCTCCTATATCTGATGTCTCTGCATAACTATTAACTGAGCTGGTTTAACGGAACAACTAAATATATATTATTAATAAATATTAAAAATTAAAACAATCTAAAAAAAACTTATTATTAATAAATATAAAAAGACAACTATAAAATATGATATTAAATATTACTGTTGACTAAATTTTTAGTAGAATGGAATATAACTTTTGACCATATTTTTCTATAAAACAAATTGTTAGTCATATTATATATTATATTTGTCATATTATATATCATATATCATTAAAGAAACTTCATATATTTGATCAACCAAATTTTAATTTAATTTAGTAAAACAAAATAAAATGAAAATTTTGACTTATTTGATATATTTCCATGAGTAAAAGTATATTAGCAAACTTGACATAACTTGTGTACATTATATATAACACAAATGAGTCACTCCACTAAGTCTAACTCTCACATCATGAAATTTCAATCGCTTGTTATCCTCCTATTTATTTTGTTGGCTTCAGCCACCATGAATCAAGCTATAGCACAAGGTTGGGAACCCATTGAGAACATCAGTGATATACATATTCGAATGGCCAAATTCGCAGTCACCCAGTACGACAGGCAAGTAGGAGCAACATTGGAGTTTGAGGGACTATTCATGGGTTTTTACCAGGTGGTTGCCGCCAGGAGATACTTCCGCCTCACTCTTTCTGCCAAAGATAAAAAATATTCTAACTATTATGTAGCTATTGTGTGGCAACCGCAATCAAGCTTTGTACTACACCTCGATTCATTTAAACGTGCTTGAATTATTAAATGTTGCTTATTTTGTTTTCTTATAGCATCGTTATCATGTACTATGCCTTATTGTCATATCAATAAAAGTTTATCATAATGGATTTGTGTGCAAACTTTCTTGTTATGATTTTTTGAAAATGTGTTAGGTACTGTTAGTTTGAACCAAATCGGTTGAGGTCCAATGATTTATTTAAACCCATTTTTTATTTAATGGAAAATTTTAGGCATTTGACAATTAGTATAAAAACTAGACGAATAATATTCGTCTAGAATAATACTATTCATAGTGTTATATGTGGTACTTAGTATAATCATAGTCTCTAAATGGCATCTAAATATATGTACAATACAAATATCCAAAATACACAACATGAACAAATCTTGAGAAATGATAAGCTTACATTGTTTTTGTTACAGCACATCGTACTTCCAAATTTTAATTTAATCTAATAAAATGAAATAAAATGAAAATTTTGACTTATTTGATATATTTCCATGAAAGTATATTAGCAAACTTAACATAACTTGTGTACATTATATATAACACAAATGAGTCACTCCACTAAGTCTAACTCACCATCTAAATTTTTTTAAGCTTGAAAATATATCAAACAAACATCATGAAATCTCAATCGCTTGTTATCCTCCTATTTATTTTGTTGGCTTCAGCCACCATGAATCAAGCTATAGCACAAGGTTGGGAACCCATTGAGAACATGGGTGATATACATATTCAAATGGCCAAATTCGCAGTCACCCAGTACAACAGGCAAGTAGGAGCAACATTGGAGTTTGAGGGACTATTCATGGGTTTTTACCAGGTGGTTGCCGCCAGGAGATACTTCCGCCTCACACTTTCTGCCAAAAACGGACAATATTCTAACTATTATATAGCTATTGTGTGGGTACCGCAGTCGAGCTTGGAACTACACCTCGATTCATTTAAACGTGCTTGAATTATTAAATGTTACTTATTTTGTTTTCTTATAGCATCGTTATCATGTACTATGCCTTATTGTGATATCAATAAAAGTTTATCATAATGGATTTGTTTGCAAACTTTGTTGTTATGATTTTATGAAAAATTTCTTGAATAAATCACATATTCAAAATGTGTTAGGTACTGTTAGTTTGAACCAAATCGGTTGAGGTCCAATGATTTATTTAAACTCATTTTTTATTTATTGGAAAATTTTAGGCATTTGACAATTAGTATAAAAACTAGACGAATAATATTCGTCTAGAATAATACTATTCATAGTGTTATATGTGGTACTTAGTATAATCATAGTCTCTAAATGACATCTAAGTATATGTACAATACAAATATCCAAAATACACAACATGAACAAATCTTGAGAAATGATAAGCTTTGTGAGATATTGGATCGAACTCTAGTATGGCCGAATGGTAGCTTCTTGGTTCGACAGGATTAAGCATGAAGTCGAAGGTTGTTCACATGCTTGTGTCGAAGATGCTAGGGTTGTTAGCATGTTAAATTAGGTTTTAGTGTTTAAACCCTAATTTGTTAAGTTAGTTTGTTTATTAAGTTGGCTTGTGTAATGGGCCTTGTGGAAAAAGCCCATTAGTTAGTATGTTAGGTTTTATTATAAATAGCATACTAGTCTCTCATCATTGCTAAGCTGCAAATCCTAATTTAGGGTGAGAGAGGTTATTTGTTATTCTTGTAAACTTGTAATCTTGTTCTAAGAGAAAGTGAAAGAATAGCAGTTATAACCAATTATTGTGTTCCTCTTCTTCCTTGTCCTTTATTCTTCCCTTGCATTATACTTTGTTCTTGGTATTGAATTCACAACAAATTGGTGCGGTGAGCGTGGAGAAGATGCCTTCAACAAAGTATGAGATTGAAAAGTTCACCGGAGTGAATGATTTCGGTCTGTGGCGCTTGAAGATGAAAGCCCTACTGGTTCAGCAGGGTTGTTTGGAAGCGTTGAAGGAAGAGGCAGCCATGAATGCAGAATTGACGGCAGCGGAGAAGACGAATATGATCGAGAAAGCACACAGCGCAATTTTGTTGAGCCTTGGTGATAAGGTTCTCCGGCAGGTATCAAAGGAGACGACGGCATCAGGGTTATAGGTGAAACTTGAAAGTTTGTATATGACCAAATCGCTGGTAAATCGACTCTACCTGAAGCAAGCTTTGTATTCATTCAAGATGATTGAAGACAAAGTATTGGCTGAGCAGTTGGATATGTTCAACAAGCTGATTCTTGATCTTGAAAATATTGATGTGAAGATCGATGATGAAGATCAAGCGCTGTTACTACTGTGTTCTTTGCCTCGATCACATGCTCACTTCAAAGAAACTCTCTTGTATGGAAGGGAGTCCCTGACGTTTGAAGAAGTTCAATCAACCTTGTACTCTAAGGACTTGAATGAACGAAAGGAGCATAAATCTTCGACTGTTGGCGAAGGTTTGGCCGTTAAAGGAAAACTCTTACGAAAGGATGGTAAGTTCGACAAGAAGAAAGGCAAAAGCCAGTCGAAGTCTTACAGTGGCGAAGCATCTGACATTCGATGCTACCATTGTAAGAAGGAGGGTCACACAAGAAAGGTGTGCCCTGAACGCCTGAAATATCATGGAGGTAAGGATAATGGCAACGCTGCCATTGTTCAAGATGATTTCGAATCATCTGATGTTCTTGTGGTTTCAAGCAGTGACTCTAAGAAGGAGTGGATTATGGATTCAGGTTGCACTTGGCACATGACTCCAAACAAAGACTTGTTCGAGGAATTATATGATCAAGATGGTGGATCAGTATTGCTGGGAAACAACAAGGCTTGCAAGATTGCAGGTGTTGGATCTGTGAGATTCAAGCTCCATGATGAGTCAATAAGGTTGTTGACTGAAGTCAGGTATGTTCCTGATTTGAAGAGAAATCTGCTTTCTCTTGGTGAATTCGACAAGAAAGGATATGTTTTCCAAGGAGAGAAAAGTATCCTAAGAGCCATGAAGGGTTTGAAGGAAGTCTTGAGAGGCGTGAAGAAACAAGGCTTGTATACCCTTGAGGCTGAAGTTGTAAGTGGTTCGACAAATGTTGCATCCACGAAACCTTTGTCGAAAACAGAAATCTGGCACATGAGATTGGGCCATGTCAGTGAAAGGGGTCTGGTCGAATTAGGGAAACAAAATCTGCTTGGTGGAGACAAAGTCGAAAAGCTGAAGTTTTGTGAACCCTGTGTACTTGGAAAATCTTGCAGAGTGAAGTTCAATAAAGGCAAACAAAGAACACATGGATCCCTTGATTACATCCATGCTGATCTTTGGGGGCCTGCAAGGTGTCCATCACATTCAGGAGCAAGGTATTTTCTATCCATAGTAGATGATTATTCCAGAAAATTATGGGTATTCATCCAGAAGACTAAGGATGAAACTTTTGAGAATTTCAAAAGTTGGAAGACTCTGGTTGAAAATCAGACTGGCAGAAAGGTCAAGAGGTTGAGAACCGACAATGGCCTTGAATTTTGCAATGAGGCATTCGACAGTTTTTGTGCTGCCTCTGGTATTGCAAGGCACAAAACTACTGCAGGTACTCCACAGCAAAATGGTTTGGCTGAAAGGTTTAATCGAACTATTTTGGAGAGAGTCAGATGCATGTTGACTAGTGCTGGACTAAAGAAGGTGTTCTGGGCTGAGGCTGTTTCGACAACAACATATCTGATAAACAGATGTCCTTCGACAGCATTAGATATGAAGACACCTGAAGAAGTTTGGTCGGGACATCCACCAGATCTCGACAAACTGAGAGTATTTGGCTGCGTAGCCTATGCTCACATTAGGCAAAACAAGGTCGAACCTAGAGCTATGAAATGCATGTTCATAGGATACCCTGAAGGAGTCAAAGCTTATAGGCTATGGTGCCTAGAGCCAGGTCACAGGAGGTGTATCACCAGTCGAGATGTAGTTTTCAATGAAGCTGAAATGGCTTTTAAGAAAACTGATGATGTTGGTCGAAGTACAGAAACATCTGACGAAGAGCTGGAACAGGTAGAGATTCCTGTTGAGGTGGAGCATGTTGATGCTGAATTGCATATCCCAGATGAAGTCGAAGAAGAAGCAGAAGATGCTGAGGAAGTTGAGGAAACTGACGATGACTACCTATTGTCAAGAGATAGGTTGAGAAGAGTCATCAAACCACCTCAGAGACTTGGGTATGCAGATCTTATAGCTTATGCATTAATCTCTGCCAGTGAGGTTCTTGATGATGAACCTAGAGATTATAAGGAAGTTATGAGGAGTCAAAATAAGACTGAATGGCTGAAGGCCATGGATGATGAGATGAAATCTCTTCATGATAATCACACTTGGGAACTGATCAAGAAACCTGTTGGGGCAAGGTTAGTCAGCTGTAAATGGATTTTCAAAGTTAAGGAAGGAATTGAAGGAGTGACGTCGAAAAGATACAAGGCAAGGTTAGTTGCAAGGGGTTTCACTCAGAAAGAAGGTGTCGACTTTAATGATGTGTTTTCTCCTGTTGTGAAGCATAGGTCCATTCGAATGTTACTTGCCATGGTAGCACAGTTCGATCTTGAACTGGAACAGATGGATGTGAAGACTGCGTTCTTGTATGGTGACCTAGATGAAACGATCCTGATGAGGCAACCTGAAGGGTATGTCGAAAAGGGGAAGGAAGATTATGTGTGCAAGTTAAAGAGATCTTTGTATGGGCTGAAACAATCTCCTCGACAGTGGAATAGGAGATTCGACAAGTTCATGGCACGCATAAGTTTCATTAGAAGTCAGTTCGACCACTGCGTTTACTTCAGATTTCGACCTGGTAATTCATTTGTTATTTTGTTGCTTTATGTGGATGATATTCTCATAGCAAGCAACAATGTTGAAGATGTGACGAGGGTGAAGGCTGGACTCAATAAGGAGTTCGATATGAAGGACTTGGGAGCTGCTTCCAGAATTCTTGGAATTGACATTCGAAGAGATAGAAAGAAGTCTAAGTTATGTTTATCTCAAGAGGCATACCTACGGAAGATTCTTGAAAAGTTTGGTATGTCGAATTCGAAGCCAGTTGTGACTCCAACAAACCCTCAATTCAAGCTGAGTATTGATCAGTGTCCCAGTACTGATGTGGAAAGAGCCTATATGAATAGCATCCCATATGCTAATATAGTTGGTTCTTTGATGTATGTTATGGTCTGTACTAGACCCGACATAGCATACGCAGTAAGTCTTGTAAGCAGGTACATGGCGAATCCTGGAAAGGCTCACTGGCATGCATTGAAGTGGATTTTAAGGTACAAAATGGGTCTCTGAAAAGAGTCTTAATTTATGGTGGAGCCTTGGGTGAAGATGGTAAAGCAGCAATCGAAGGATATGTTGACTCTGACTATGCAGGTTGTATGGATTCTAGAAAATCTATTTCTGGATATGTTTTCACTATGTTTGGCACAACAATTAATTGGAAAGCAACACTTCAGAAGGCTGTTGCTCTATCAACCACTGAAGCGGAGTATATTGCATTAACTGAAGCTGTGAAAGAAGCATTGTGGCTTGAAGGTTTTGCGAAGGAGCTGAAACTTCAAGGTCGAGGTATCACTGTTAAATGTGATAGTCAAAGTGCAATACACCTGTCGAAGAATTCAGCCTATCATGAGCGAACTAAGCACATTGATGTGAGGCTGCATTTCGTCAGAGGAGTAATCGAGCGTGGTGAAGTCCAAGTGCTGAAGGTTTCGACTAAAGACAATGCTGTTGATATGATCACCAAGACATTACCGAGTTGCAAGTTTTTCCACTGTATGCAGTTGCTAAAGCTGCATGAAGAAAGCTAGTTTGTTCCCTTGATGTTGTAGAGTTAGATCCAAGGTGGAGATTTGTGAGATAATGGATCGAACTCTAGTATGGCCGAAGGGTAGCTTCTTGGTTCGACAGGGTTAAGCATGAAGTCGAAGGTTGTTCACATGCTTGTCTCGAAGATGATAGGGTTGTTAGCATGTTAAATTAGGTTTTAGTGTTATAACCCTAATTTGTTAAGTTAGCTTGTTTATTAAGTTGGCTTGTGTAATGGGCCTTGTGGAAAAAGCCCATTAGTTAGTATGTTAGGTTTTATTATAAATAGCATACTAGTCTCTCATCATTGCTAAACTGCAAATCTAAATTTAGGGTGAGAGAGGTTATTTGTTATTCTTGTAAACTTGTAATCTTGTTCTAAGAGAAAGTGAAAGAATAGCAGTTATAACCAATTATTGTGTTCCTCTTCTTCCTTGTCCTTTATTCTTCCCTTGCATTATACTTTGTTCTTGGTATTGAATTCACAACAAGCTTAAATTGTTTTTGTTACAGCACACCGTATTTTCATACATAACATGTTCAAGACCTATTTTTTAAATAATTTATCTTGTTTTGATTTTTGTGCAACAAGATTTTGCTTTGTTAAAATTCTGGGTGTAATATACGGTGTATGAAAATAAATTGTAAGTATAACATAGCTCACAAATCTTAGATGTCAATGCGGAACTAAGATAGAATATCCAAATACTGAATATAGAAAATGCAACAGAGACACATACAAAAAACATGCAATCAAGTCATCAATGTGGGATATTAAGCTGTTAGTTCTGTATTTTTAGGATTGGCAGAATTTTGTGTAAGACAAATAATAATAGCAGCATTTATGAAAGGAAAGATAGGACATATATGCTAATTGAACAGGGACAAAAGATGTACTACAAGATGTAATAACATGTTGAGTTGAAGCCTTTCAACATCTGGAACAACATGTCAAATAAGGAAGCACAAGACATCACGCCCGCTGAGTTGGAAAATTCAGTCTATTTTAAATGATGCATAATATTCAAAAAATATTGTGCAATCTTATAAAGGCGGAGAATTAAAGGTCGAGAGAATCACGAGGAATATTGAAAAATAAAATATTTTCTATAATTGGAAACAATTTAGAAAGATTTGATTGAAGACCTATTTTATAGCAAAAGATGTTACTGATTTATAACAGAAAATATACTGTGATTGAAGGTCCAAATCCAGTTGGGTATAAGTTATAAATAAAAGCATTGTAACCTAGGTTTGAGTGACAACCGAGTACTAAAAGATGTAATCATTAGGGTTTGTCAAATAATACCTCCCGGGTTGTAGGAAGGTTACCATGTGAACCTCGAAGCCTGTAGGTAAGAGGTGCAGTGTTCTTGAAGGAAGCTTTTAAGTAACTTCAAGATAGTAGTCTGAAGAATGTAATCAATAGAAGGAGAGTGCTAAGTTGTTGATAGAGTTCCTGGGATTGGAAACTGTTCAACACCATTGCGGTGGTTGGAAGGTAGCAGAGGTTCTCTTGTCTTAGATGGGGTTCTAAGATAAAGATTGCATTGGGTAGTGACTAAGTGAACCAGAGGTTGTTTATCTGTAAACTGGAGGTTGCTTACATAAAAAAGAACTACTTATAGTGGATCTTCTTCCTGGCATGGTATGCCCCCAGAGTAGGAAGGTTTTTTCCGAACTGGGTTAACAATTACCTGTGTTGTTTATTGTTTTTAAGTCTACTATGTTTATACCTTGTTGCGCTAAATGTTGGATTAGATGTATTAACATGTCTTATGGCATCTGAAGTCTGACCTACTAGAATTTCAATTGGTATCAGAGCAGACATCCTTTTTGTTAGTGGATGAGATCCTAGGGTGATACTTTCTGGTTTTGATCAAGGTATTATGTACATGGTCCCTTGAAGAGGAGGATGGACTATGTTGTGTCCGGAAAATCGCAGGCGTGTATGGTTCTATTAGTGTTTAATTTATTTTCAAACGTAACCAGGTATTCCTGAATGGTTGTGTCTGTGCAAGGCCTGAAGGTTGTTGAGGAGATACTGGTGTGTTTCTTTCTGCTGCATGGTATCTGATGTAAGTATGGTAGTTCTTTGTGCCATACATTGATGGAAGTGGAGTTAGGCTTGTTTTGTCTCCTCAGAAAGTGGTATGGTGAGGATGAAGGATAGAAAAACACTTAGAAAGGGGGGTTTGAATAAGTGTGACTTCAAAAACTTGTAAGATAAAAACAATTAACACAATTATTTTTATCCTGGTTCGTTGTTAACGAAACTACTCCAGTCCATCCCCTTAGAGTGATTTACCTCAACTGAGGAATTAATCCACTAATCCAACTGATTACAATGGTTGTCCACTTAGAAAACTTCTAAGTCTTCTAGAGTATACTGATCCCAACTTGATCACTCTAGGAAAACACTACTTAGATAACCTCTAAGTCTTCTAGAGTCTACTGATCTCACTAATCACTCTAGGAACCTTTTACAATCAATGTAAAATAAATGTTTACAAGAGTAAGATTGCTTCTTATAAAGCTGTAATCACAACTGTGATATTTATCTTAAGTTCTATGGTTAACACTCACTAAATATTACAAGAGTTTGTGAGTTTGAAGATGAAGTTCGTGAGCTTTGAATTGGACAGCGATTCAGTATTTTGTGATCGGTATTATCGGTAAAATAGCAAGTGTACTATTTTGCCTCTGTAGTAATAAAGGGAAAATTCCCCGAATATCGATCTCAAGGACTGCGTGATATTATAGAGTTAGTAGGAATTCAATTAAACAAAAAGCCTTGGGGGTTTTGGTTTTTATGATTACGAATTAAATTGCAAATAAACTTAAAAAGGTTGATTTAGCCAAATATGAGTAACATGCCAGGGTAGGTGTGTGCATTAACATGTAACAATTCTGAACCCTTATTCCATTAACAAAATTCAACTTATCAATTACCAGTTCTTAAGGGTATTTGCTCCTAAGTCCTTAGTGGGCAAACCTTTGAACATTGAAATCCTAATCCCAAAGTCCTTCGAAATTAGTGATCAAATCAAGTTTTATTATAATCAAGAACAATCTGGTTACTATAGGGTATCCCTAGTCCTAGGTGATATCTACTATAGTATAATGGTATAAAAACCCTAACAATGGAGGTCAATCCTAATTGTCAGTCATAAATCAATCCAGTTAGTCCGACGAGGAAAGCATTAAAAACCTTATACCATTAAATTGAATGTAAAAGAGAAATATGTTATTGAAATTCGGAATTCAAAATCATCACAAATGTTAATCAGCGACACCCCCCTAGCATTGGGGGGTTTAGCTACTCATATCATCCAAAGAAATTACAAAGATAGCAACTAAAGACATTACAATAGAGATGATGAACTTTGATCTTCAATGGCTTCCGCTCATGAGAGTTATCTGTTCTTCTCCAATTGCATAGGCTTCTTCTCTCAATCCTCCAATTCTTCGTGTGGCTAAAAAGATCCCTAATTCATCTTGAAAACCCTCCTAAATAGTGCAGACTCACTTAAGTTGGTTGGAAATCCCGAAAACACCCCTGCAGGCCAACCACTGAACTAAATAATAAAAATCACTGAAATCAGCGTCATCACCCAACACGGGCCGTGTTGAGCAACACGGGCACCCGTGTTGGTCCTGTAACACCCCATAATTCTTTCGGGATGATCGACTGACCCCACAAACCAACACGGGTCTTTTCAGCATGCTTTGACCTCACTCGCATGCTTTCCGGGAAACTTCCCAGAAGGTCACCCATCCCAATACTACTCCAAGTCAAGCACGCTTAACTGTGGAGTTCTTATGGAATGAGCTACCGAAAAGAAGATGCATCTTGTTTGTATAGGTAGTACCTATCAATCTTTATAAGCTTTCCTTCAACCATGCAGTCTCATACCTGCACGACTTTAGGATCCCTCTCATTCCGATGTGGCGACCACCCTAGCCCCAATTGTCCCCAGGTGCTCCATGCGGTGCAACCACCCCTCGCCTTCTTCGGCCTCGGGTGTTACATGCCCACCAGCTTCCGCATGGTTCGTCCTCGAACCACATCGTACTGGGAGAGGTCTGGCTCTGATATCATTTGTAACACCCCATAATGCTTTCGGGATCATCGACTGACCCCACAAACCAACACGGGTCTTTTCAGCATGCTTTGACCTCACTCGCATGCTTTTCGGGAAACTTCCCAGAAGGTCACCCATCCCAATACTACTCCAAGTCAAGCACGCTTAACTGCGGAGTTCTTATGGAATGAGCTACCGAAAAGAAGATGCATCTTGTTTGTATAGGTAGTACCTATCAATCTTTATAAGCTTTCCTTCAACCATGCAGTCTCATACCTGCACGGCTTTAGGATCCCTCTCATTCCGATGTGGCGACCACCCTAGCCCCAATTGGCCCCAGGTGCTCCATGAGGTGCAACCACCCCTCGCCTTCTTCGGCCTCGGGTGTTACAGGTCCCCTGTCATTTATTTTTCAAGATCCAAGTCCCAGGCTTAGCAACACGGGCCGTGTTGAGCAACACGGGCACCCGTGTTGCACCACTGTTTTTCCAACTTCTTGCGCCCTCTTCCTGACACGGCCCGTGTTGGGCAACACGGCCACCCGTGTCAGGCCTCCTATAGCATGTTTTTGAAATTCCTTCGAAACTCCGAGTTTTGCACTGATTTACTCCGATTTCTCCATATGAACCTGAAAACATTAAAACATACAACCAAAGCATAAAATGATGAGCAAAGAAATAAAACACTCAATAACATAACTTAAACATACTTAAAAACAACGGTAAATATATGTGTGAAAACCACTGATCAAACTCCCCCAAACTTAAACCGTTGCTTGACCTCAAGCGACAACTACAAAAGTTAATGACCCTCAAAGCACACGGTGTTCATACGTGAGATATCCGTCTGTATTGATCAAGAAACAGTTGGTTCGGAATTAACATGACGCGACGAGTTTTGTTACCATATTAAACCTCAAGCTCCCGTTTCGGATACCTCTCCAACTATGCTTTGCACTTAAGTCTCTTTCCGATTTTCCTCCTCTTTCATTCTGACAATCATATTAAGGCACTGCATTTCTTATAATAATCATCACCTGCATGAGACGAGTCGAGACTTCTTATTTTCTTTTCCTGGCACCAAACTAGCAGCATTGGACGTTATATATTGTCCTTTTGGACGACGTTTGGGGTTCAATCTCCTTTGGGCTGAATAACCGGGTGAGGGTTACCCAACTTAGCGAGCCGATTGCCTTTTACCGCCTTTTCATCATTTGGTGCCAACTTTATATCTTTTTTTTTTCTCAACCAGTCATCATGCAAGTGAATCTGAATTATGCCAGACTGTATCAATAAACTACTCGATAAGTACTTCTCAGGAGACAAGTACTATGGTGCAAATCTACACGTTAGACTCGTATCTCTTTCAGGGACCCAAGGGTGCTTAAACAAACCTCTTGTCACATTATTCCGCATTTCCTGTCCTCAAACAATCCTCGCTTCATCTCTATATACTATTCCCGATCGCTCTTTAGGATCAAAAGTTCTTCAACAAAAATTAAAATTTCGGTCAAAATTTGGGCAGAATTCACTTTATGGTTTCACATCATACCAATAACATAAAAATAACATAAAAATAAAATGCAAAGAGAAGAGTAAATGCAAAGAGAAGAGCCTCCCCCAAACTTGAACTAAACATTGGCCTCAATGTTTCAGAACGAGCCTTAGAGAGGTGACTCACAGAGGGTAATGCACTCTAATGATCACTTCCAAGCTTTCACCAGAGACGTCCTCTTTTATTTCCTGAAAATAAAATAAACAAACAGAGAAATTATTTATTAAAACTGTGGGTTGCCTCCCACAAAGCGCTTCGTTTAACGTCGCATGGCTCGATGGTCCATTACCCTTTATTATGGAGGGTATTTCCTTTTCCAAACCTTGTTGCTTGTCACTTTCGCAACCACGAACTCATGAAGATGAAAAGCATGGATAACTTCTCTCTTCAATTTGCTTCCCACATTCTTTTTGACTCCGTTAGCTTTCTTAGGACTTTTGACAGCTACATAAGTTGGTTCCCACCGAGAGGCTATGCTTGAGACTTTTTCTTGGAGACTTTTAAGATTTTTGTCTTCTTTTTCACCTTCTGTCATACCAGCTGAAGTTTTCTCATTCATACCTGCCCTATTTTTCTTAACTCCTAACATCTTCAAGGTTACTTCTTCATCAAATGATTTTAGCGTTAGTGTCCCTTTTTCAATGTCGAGGTTGCAGCGGCCTGTCGACAAAAATGGTCTCCCAAGAAGGATAGGAGTTTCTTCGTCTTCCGGAATATCCATGATGTGGAAGTCAACAGGGAATACAAACTTATCCAATTCCACTAGTACATCTTCTGCTACCCCATAGGATTTCTTGACGGTGTGATCAGCGAACCTTAACTGTGTCTTACTTTCACTAATCTTTTCTAATTCAAGCTTTTTGAAAATGGACAAAGGCATTAAACTCACACTAGACCCAGAATCGAGGAGTACCTTTTTAAATGCTATATTCTTGATAGTGCATGGTATCGCCACCGCCCCAGGGTCTTTCCTCTTTATTGGGATCTTTCTTGCTGTCGAAACTATACCACACTTCTCTGTTGCAATTTTTGGTTCTCCTCCTAGTGATCTCTTTTTCACCAACACCTCCTTCATAAATTTCTTGTACAAAGGCATGTGCTCAAGTGCTTCAAAGAATGGTAGATTTACCTCTAACTTTTTGAACAATTTAGTAAACTTCTCAAAGTCTTTCTCTCTTGAACCCTTCTTTGTCACTCAGGAGGGGAAGGGCTGTTTTATCACCGGTTCAGCGTCTTTCTTATTTTTTTCTTCAATTGGTTTAACCGGTGGTACCACAACTTCTGGCTCTTTTGGATTCTCTCTTATTTCCAGATCCACCTCTATTACCATGGGGTCATCTATTTCCTCTTTTTCTTTTTCAGATTCCGCTACTCTCCTACTTCTTGTAGTAACAACATTAATCTTCTCTTGTTCTTTCGGATTTTTCACAGTTGAGCTCGGAAGGGTACCTTGTGCCTGTAGAGTGAGATGCTGTGCTATCTGCCCCACTTGAACTTCCAGATTTTTAATTGAGGCCGAAGTGTTTCTATGGTTGTTTCTTGTTTCTTCTTGGAACTGAGAACACTGCCCAGCTAATCTTTCAATTGCCACTTCCCACTATGCCTACTGGGTACCTTGTTGTTGTTGATCTTTCCAAGCAAAATTTGGATGATTCTTCCACCCTGGATTATAGGTGTTAGAATACGGGTTTTTTTGCCTTAGGAGTTTGATTTCTTCAATCTGCTTGGGAGTAGCAAAACAATACACCGTTTGGTGTGGGCCATTACAGATTTCACAGCTGACAGGTTGAGCTTGTTGAACTTGAGCCACCTGTTGTTTACCTATATTCATAGCCTTCAATTTCTTTTCAACTTCTGCGGCTATCGCATCTTCAACCCGAGTTTTAGAAGTCTCCAGCTTGAGATCAATGATTCCTTCCGGTTTGCTAGCACACCTGTCATACAATTCCAAATGCTCATTTACAGCTATTGCTTCAATGATTTGGATGATGCCTGAGGCTGTTGTGAAATTTGTCGAACCTCCAGCTGCTGTATCAATTAACTGCTTTGTTTTCATTCTGAGCCCATTGACAAATACTTGCATCTGTTCAGTCTTGTCCATATTGTGAGTGGGACATGCCACTAGAATTCTTTTGAATCTTTTGTAGGCATCTCCTAAGGGCTCACCCTCCTTCTGCTTGAAATTCAGAATGTCATACCTCTTCCTTATAAATACCGAGGCGGGAAAATACTCATTTAAGAAAGCCTTTTCCATCTCTTCCCATGATGTAATGCTGTTTGCTGGAAGGGAATAAAACCACTCTTCTGCTTCTTCTGCCAAGGTGAATGGGAACATTCTCAGCTTCTTGGCTTCTTCTGTATGACCTTCGATTTTTAAAGTTGTACTCATGGTCAGAAACCTCTGTAGGTGCTTGTTTGCATCTTCATTAACCTTTCCGGTGAAAGGCATTCTTTCGAGCTGAGTGATGGTGTTTGGATGCAATTGAAAATTAGGAACATTCACCGGTTGGTTAAGAATAGTTAGTCTTCCTCCCGGTGTGTTTCTAGCACCATAGTCTCCGAGAAGTCTCTCTGGTGGTGGTACCTTGCCCATGATCTCTTCTTCACTTTCGGTGTCTGAACCAGAATGAAC
The DNA here is from genome assembly GCF_029867415.1 of Vicia villosa. Classification (NCBI taxonomy): domain Eukaryota; kingdom Viridiplantae; phylum Streptophyta; class Magnoliopsida; order Fabales; family Fabaceae; genus Vicia; species Vicia villosa. The sequence continues at coordinate 13,581,761 of NC_081184.1, read as the reverse complement.
TGTAATTACTTCTTCCTCAGATTCCAGTTTAGCTTGACGAGCTTGTCTGCGCCTTGCGTGAAAAGTCCTTTCAATTTCTGCGTCAAAAAGAAATTCTGCTGAGGCCTTACCTCACATATACAGATTAGAAAATTATTAGAATGAGGAACAAAATAAAATAAAATATTTTTTTTTTGAAAATAAAATTTTAGTTGCAGAGCAACAAAATTCTAATTGAAACTAAAAACTCTATAATTTTCGGCAGTCCCCGGCAACGGCGCCAAAAACTTGATCGGTAAAATAGCAAGTGTACTATTTTGCCTCTGTAGTAATAAAGGGAAAATTCCCCGAATATCGATCTCAAGGACTGCGTGATATTATAGAGTTAGTAGGAATTCAATTAAACAAAAAGCCTTGGGGGTTTTGGCTTTTATGATTACGAATTAAATTGCAAATAAACTTAAAAAGGTTGATTTAGCCAAATATGAGTAACATGCCAGGGTAGGTGTGTGCATTAACATGTAACAATTCTGAACCCTTATTCCATTAACAAAATTCAACTTATCAATTACCAGTTCTTAAGGGTATTTGCTCCTAAGTCCTTAGTGGGCAAACCTTTGAACATTGAAATCCTAATCCCAAAGTCCTTCGAAATTAATGATCAAATCAAGTATTATTATAATCAAGAACAATCTGGTTACTATAGGGTATCCCTAGTCCTAGGTGATATCTACTATAGTATAATGGTATAAAAATCCTAACAATGGAGGTCAATCCTAATTGTCAGTCATAAATCAATCTAGTTGGTCCGACGAGGAAAGCATTAAAAACCTTATACCATTAAATTGAGTGTAAAAGAGAAATATGTTATTGAAATTCGGAATTCAAAATCATCACAAATGTTAATCAGGGACACCCCCTAGCATTGGGGGGTTTAGCTACTCATATCATCCAAAGAAATTACAAAGATAGCAACTAAAGACATTACAATAGAGATGATGAACTTTGATCTTCAATGGCTTCCGCTCATGAGAGTTCTCTGTTCTTCTCCAATTGCAAAGGCTTCTTCTCTCAATCCTCCAATTCTTCGTGTGGCCAAAAAGATCCCTAATTCATCTTGAAAACCCTCCTAAATAGTGCAGACTCACTTAAGTTGGTTGGAAATCCCAAAAACACCCCTGCAGGCCAACCACTGAACTAAATAATAAAAATCACTGAAATCAGCGTCATCACCCAACACGGGCCGTGTTGAGCAACACGGGCACCCGTGTTGGTCCCCTGTCATTTATTTTTCAAGATCCAAGTCCCAGGCTTAGCAACACGGGTCGTGTTGAGCAACACGGGCACCCGTGTTGCACCACTGTTTTTCCAACTTCTTGCGCCCTCTTCCTGACACGGCCCGTGTTGGGCAACACAGCCACCCGTGTCAGCCTCCTGTAGCATGTTTTTGAAATTCCTTCGAAACTCCGAGTTTTGCACTGATTTACTCCGATTTCTCCATATGAACCTAAAAACATTAAAACATACAACCAAAGCATAAAATGACGAATAAAGAAATAAAACACTCAATAACATAACTTAAACATACTTAAAAGCAACGGTAAATATATGTGTGAAAACCACTGATCAGAACTTCTATATATAGGTGTTTGAGAAGATGATCGTTGAGTTGCATTTAATGTTTTGCGTAAATAGTGTAACGCTGCATTTATGTTTCACACTTTTGTCAACTAGCTCGAGCCATGCTTTTGCTTCTTTTACTGACTTTGCCTTTTGTAGCTTCTAACGTTCCTTTTGTCAGTCAGAGATTAGACTTAATAGTCTGTCATCTTGTACTTTCTTCTGGACTCATGTTTGAATAACAACGTTTGAATATTAGAGTCAAACAGCTTGGTGCAGAGCATCTTCTTTTCTTCTGACTTTGAAGAGCTTGAGCGTGATACCATAAGAACTTCAGTGCTTCAGCTTCTGACTTCATGTTCTTATGATGCTTCACAGTTCATGTTCTGATTCTTCTGGACCATCTTCTGATGTCTTGCCAGAGCATGTTCTGATGTAGCCATCAAGAACCTTCTGAGTCAGTGCTTCTGAGTGCTGATTTGTGCACACTCTTTATATATTTCCTGAAATGGAAAATGAAAAGGATTAGGGTACCACATAGTCTTATACAAAATTCATATATAATATTATCATCAAAACATAGAATGTTGATCAGAACAAATCTTGTTCTAACAGAGGATGGTTGTGCAAGACAATCTCAACTAACTTTGTGAAGTTACCAAAGATACTTGAGTGTCATCTCTCAAGTCCACTTGTAAAGGTAATTCTAATGAGCTTGTTGAAGAAAAGATTAGAGCCATTTATTTTGGTCTCTAAATGAGTCTTCCTAATACTTGACCTATCTAGGAAAAAGGCTATAAATCTTGTTGTTGCTAAAGCTCGGATAAATGCTTTAAGGGAAGTGCTATTCTCAAAACCAGTCTCAGTTTTTGTGAAGGGAAGTGATGTTCTATTAGATGTCAGGCAGATGCTCTGGGTGCTAAAGAAAAGTGGTGTGAGTACAATTGTTTGGAACCTACTCCTGTCTTGGAGGAGGAGGCATCTGTGGTGCGTATCTAAGATTTTTTTTAAAAAAAAACATGTCTTAGGATGGTATGTTGGTGGTCAATCAGCTGTCTACTTCTGGGTTCAGTTTATTTCTGTTTCAATTTAGAACTGATTTCTTGAGTATGAAGGTCAAGTTCATATGTCAAGAACATTGTGTCAACTGACATAACATAATGGTGGTATGATGGTAGTTGATATGATCAGAAAGGGTGAGCAGCGATTGGTGAGATCTTGTACCCCCTGCAAGGAGTTGTGCATAAAATACTATGAATGTTCATCCAAAGCCATAGTATATGTCATAAACAGGTTTTTGAGATTAATGTCAGATATGATGTTGAAGCATCATCTCAAATGTGTATTCTCAGCCAAGATAGTGTGTGACTCGTAGAGAAGTTTAAAACCAGAAAGGGTCAACAATTTCCATAAGTGTGAAGGATATTTGACTTACCTTGTGAAAGAAGGTTAGTTTATCCATGTATGGTAAATACATTTCCGGGAGACTCTGTATTTTTCCATTATGATCTGAATATCTCAATTCTGAAGTTGTTACAACTGTGCTGACTTCCGAGAGATTAGTTCTATCTACGGAGTTTATTAGTTGTCTGGGATGTAAAAGGAGATCTTGGTACTCAACAATAGTGTCAGAAGTGGGAAGTATGGTAATATGGAGTTGTATCTGATCTTAGTTATATATAGTAACATGTTCTGGCAAAACATGATTGCTATCATAGTAAAGGCAAGAGAAGAATAGCTGAATAAGAAGGGGTTCTTCTACTCTAAGTTACAGATAATGGAAGCCTGAACCTCGTGTAGCAAGTTAGCTAGGAACATTTGTTCTAGAATGTGTGAGAAATTCATAATCAAGTGTATCCGGTGTGGAGGTAATTTTGTTTATATTTTTTTTATCTTTTTCTTGTTTATGGAAACTTAGACTTACTCTTTGTTTCCTCGGGTAATTTGGTTTTGAGAAGAAACTTAGACATACTTTTTGTTCCTTAAGGTTTGCTTATTTTTGTTTTGAGTTCAACTTTTTTTTTGTCTGTTCCTTTTCTTCTTATTACTTTTTTTCGAGTTAGACTAAAAAAGAGGAGAAAAGAATGGCGTTTGTGTCCTGTATTGTGCAACATTGGTTGAGTGGAGCATCGTGTGTGCCCAGAGTCTTGAGTCTGTCTTTGAAATTGTTTTGCAAGGATGCTCTAAGAAGTGTTCTAGCATTCTGTCCATGCCAAGTTTGTGATGTCTAAGGATTGTGGTGGGTTGCTGTAGAAGATAAGTACTGATGGTTATCAAGTTGCTGTAAGACTACTGCATATGTTCTATTTTCACCTAAAATAACAACTTCTGGTGTTTATGTTAATGACTACAACTACTGATGGTTGTCATACTAATGATACCTGATAACTACTGATGGTTATCCTTCTCTAAATCATAACTACTAATGGTTGTGTTGTCTCTGCCTATGCAACTAGTGATGGTTGTATCTATGCCAAGTATCATTACTAGCGTCTTAACATATTGGCTGGAGCTGATTACTGAAAAAGTAGTAATCTTGAGAACTGAAGAAGAGGCAACGTTTGACCGGATGTCAGGACATGTTTGAGGACATCCCTTGCTTGAGTCAAACAAGGAAGTTCTCAACATATAAGGTCTAGCATCGTCAAGTATAGCATGAAGGTTTTCAGAATAAGAAGTGTATTTTATGTCATGTGTTTGGCAAAATACAAATTGGGTGCGTAAAGGTTTATATGTAATAACGATATCAGCAACAGGTTTGATTTGATATGGTTCTTTCCCTTTGGGTGTTTCATAACAAATTCCCTTTCTAATGTTTCTGCTAACACCATATATCATTGAAGCCATTTTACTTCTGTCTATACTTCTAGCAAGAAATTTTTGAAAACCAGAGTCACATTCTTTTAGAATATCTTTTGAACTTGAAGCAGTATCTGAATTAGAGATTTTTTGAATACTTTCTAATTCCTCGGTGAGTTTGAGATTATTTTCTTTAAGTTCAGAATTTTCTGCTTTAAGTTTCTCAATTTCAACTATAAGACTATTTTTAAGTTTCATGTATTTGATTATGAGTTTACTATGGTTTTCAAGAAGTTTTGATAAGCTTTCTACATGCTCATCTCTAGTAAGTTCAGAGAATACCTCATCAGTTTCTGATTTAGAGTCAGAATCATCTCCTATGGTAGCCATAAATGCTAAGTGGGCATGTTCATCTTCTTAGTCAGATTCAGCTTCAGAAGATTCTGAATTATCCCATGTGGCCATCAGACTTTTCTTCTTTTCAAATTTTTTCTTTGGCCTTTCGCTCTACAGCTTGGGACAGTCACTCTTAAAGTGTCCTGGTTCTTTACATTCACAACAGACAATGTTCTTTCTGCTAGGCTTCTTATGTCCAGAGGATTGTACTTTATTTTTTGGTCTCCTGTAGTTTCTGAACTTCTTTTATCTTTGATTCCATAATTGGTTGAGTCTTCTGGAGAGAAGAGATAACTCATCTTCTTCTTCTGGTAAGTTCTTCAAGAGATACATCATCCTGATTCTTTGCAACTTTGAATGCAGTAACCATTGGTCCCCATCTTTTGGGTAAACTTCTGATTATCTTCTGTTGCACCCCAATTTTTGACCTCTGAGATCCCATCATTTTTCTAAGTATTATGATCATTATCATTATCATTTATCATTATCATTTATCATCATGCATATTTTTATTTACTAACAAAAAAATAAAAAGAAAAAAAGTTTGTTGCTTATGTGTTAAAAAGACAGGAGAATGATCAAGAGAAAGCTGAAGAATTAAGGGTTTTGAGGCCCACAAGAGGTTCAAAATTCTCTCATGATTCAAAGGCCTTCAAATCAACATTATAGTCCATTCATGTCATTCAATTGAGGAGAAGACCTTGATTCATTGAAAGATCGCAAAACTGCAGTTCATCGAGAAAAAGTCAACTACAGTCAAAAATCAAGATTTTTGGTCAACATCAATCATTTGAAGTAATATTCACTATTTGATCGAGGATTGATCATAATTCATCAAGAAAAGTTCAGAAATCAACAAAACTCAAAATTGCAAAATTAGGGTTTTTTACCTAAAAGTCAACTGAACTTTGACCGACCATAACTCTCTCATAATTTATCAGAAAAATTCCAACCAAAGCTCATTCTCAAGGAAATTAAATTCTCTACAACTTTGATGTTGGGACCAAGGTCAAGAAATGCTTCCGCCTAAGAGATATAAGCCAAAACATTACAGGTCATTTTCAAAGTCAACAAAAAGCAGTTTTTTGTCAAAGCCCATATCATCAAGTTAACTTCTCCAAATGCAAAAACACTTCCAAAGTGGCTTGTAGAGGACATCTTGGGCTTTCCAAAGAGTACAAGAACACTTTCATAGGATCAAAATTGAGGGAGATATGCCTTGATGAAGTTCACCTTTTTTGGGAAAATGCATAAAACAAGTAATGACCAAAACTTGATTCTTTTTCAAAAAGGCCAATTATTTTGTGATTCAACCTTGATTCCCATATGTCTAAGGGCATCCATGACCTATCCATGGTTCATGACATTTTTATTTCATTTTTGTTGAATTTTTATTTATTTAAAAATTTAATTAAAATGAAATAATTTTAAAGATATTATCAAAAGATGCTTAAGTGATGTAAGGCATGACACAATTCATCCCAAAAATATCTGATATGATCCTTGGCTAGAGCTTTGGATCAAAAGGAATCAAATTGCCATCATTACATTTTTGGAAATTTTGGAATTTTCTTCATGGCCAAGTAATTCAAACATGACCTCATCAAGCTCACCTCACTCTCTACCACTTCAGATCAGTTTGCCTATAAATAAAGAAGCAACTCAGAAGCAAAGGGACCAAGTCACAAGCAAAGAAACCTCTCAAAGAATTCAAAATTCTCAAGAAAAATCTCAAAATAAAACAATTTTAGTTTTCATATTTCCACACCCTTTCAAGTTCTAATAACCACTTCAATCTCTTCCTGGGATAATATAGGGTAGGTCCATGTAATCTCTAAGCCATGAACATGTTCATAATACATATATCATGAACATGTTCATCATCCATGGTGTAATTTTCGTTTTATTATTATTATTGATTTTTTAATGTGAAACAATGATACTAACATGTTCCTGAGAATATTTAGAGTAATTTTGAACGTTAGCATGAAGCTTTAATGGCCAAAACCAAGAGAACCATGTTAAAACACCATGTATGAACATAACCATGGCCAAACTCGAAACTCATAGCTACGTTGCTCAAATGGAAAAACTAACACCGCTATCATGTTTAGAAGGGTCAAATTAGGTGATCTGGGTGGCCCTTGTTTTTTTCCATCTTCATTTTGTAGGTCGTTCAAGAGTTTTAAAATTCGAAGGAAAAATCCGCAGGAAATTCCGCAGGTAAATCTGCAGCAAAATCCGCAGGTAAGAGGTTGAAGAAGATGAATAGTAAGTTTGAAAAGTTGACTGCTGCGTGGCGCTTCTTTATTGGGCAGTCAGCACGCGTGGGCCCAGCCAGAATATTAATTTTTCCTTGGATTCGGTGCACTCCATCCACCATCATATCATGTACACTCTCTCTCACAGTCATTAGATCATTCTACTGATTCATCCAACAGCCCTGGACACGCAAGCACACCATGGTCCACAACAAATTAACCACACAGGATCCAGTTTGTTTTAATTTTCTTTATATTTTCTTATTTAATCTATTTTCTTTATAAAATTAATTAAAAATACTTTAAAAAACCAAAAAAATATTTTAGTTTCAGTTTTAAGTTTATAAAATATTATTTTATTTTTTAGCATAAAAATATTTTATTTTTATTTATAATTTATTTATTTTGCTTAATTAATTAGTAATTATATAAATATTGCTTTTTTAATTATTTTTAACCAATCAAAAAACTCCAAAAAAATATTTTCCTTTTAAATTTAGGTTTATATTATTATAATATAATATTTGACATAAAAATATTATATTTTTATTTATAATTATTTATTTTGCTTAATTAATTAGTAATTATGTATATATTTGCTTTTTAATTATTTCTAACCTATCAAAAATTTCCAAAAAAAATAATTTCTTTTGTTAAATTAGGTTTATATATTATATACTAATTTTATACATAATTAGATTTATTTTTATCTTTAAGTTTAATTATTTTTATAATTATTTGTTTAATTAACTTGTTAATTAACTTAAAATCAATTCCAAAAAATCACAAAAAAAATGAATTAAGTTTAATTTGTTTTATATTTATTTTTGTATATTATTTGATATTATTTCTTATCCTTTTTTCTTTGTCCCGACTTGGAATTAAAGATCAAATATGGCAGAGATTGTATGCAGTTGATTTAAGACTTTTGGAAATTTATCGTGTAGTCGCTATGATTCTATCAAGCTTCTGATAAATTTTCATTAACTTTAAATCCGAGATCATCATTCACTCACCATCGATCTTCACTAACATCGTGAATATACTTGACTAGCTTCAAGATGATTCACGTGCTAACATACTAACAATTGACTTTAATTTCCGCATTTTATTATATTGTCCTTTATATTTCTTGCTTTATGCTTTATTTTATTATTTATTATTTATGTTTCTGTTATTTTTTCTTTGTCCATTTGGACATATTATTTATATTTCTGTTATTTTTTCTTTGTCCATTTGGACATATTATTTATGTTTCTGTTATTTTTTCTTTGTCCACTTGGACATATTATTTATATTTATGTTATTTTTTCTTTGTCCACTTGGACATATTATTTATATTTCTGTCATTTTTTCTTTGTCCATTTGGACATATTATTTATATTTCTGCTATTTTTCTTTGTCCACTTGGACATATTATTTATGTTTCCGCTATTTTCTCTTTGTCCATTTGGACGTTTATATTCCGCTATTTTCTCTTTGTCCATTTGGACGCTATGTTTATGTTTCCACTATTTTCTTTTTGTCCACTTGGACCATACTTTACTTTTATGCTAAAACACTAATAAACAACAAAAAAACTAAAAAAAAACGCTTAAGGTTCTCTCTTGGACTACTGGTTACTATCCCTAGCATTTTGGAGATTCGGACTTATGGACTTAGTGCCTCTGGACCCTTATTCTGTTATTACTCTGTGGTTGTTTTGTCTGGCATTGGATTGTTGTTTGTTTGCGTATGCAGGTACTTCCTTGGAAGTCCTTGATGGTTAATTCCAAGGCATTGAGATAAGGATTTTACCCGAAAACAGCCGTTACTCTGCCTGATTTTCATCAAAATTTTAATGTGCTTAATGCAAAGTGGTGCTAAAGATAATAAGTGCATCTGGATCCCCAAGTGGTAATGCGTCGGTCAATTGTTGGTTTCTTATTTTGGTCAGATCATTCTCTCCTTAAACTTTTATTTTATGCACTAGGTTAGCCTCTTCATCTCCTCCACTTCTTATATTTTCAAAATCTTCTTCCTTTTTTTCCAAAATCTTCTTATGTTTGTAAAACCTTTTTTTAAAACCTTTCTTAAAAATGTCTTTTGCCCTTAGTGGCTTTTTTGCAAAAGTTTAGACACGATTAATTGTTGTAGTGAGTTGCGATACCCCACGATTTTGAAATTGATTGATATAATGAGATCTTTTCTGCGTGAGAGAGCTTGTGGCATACTCGTTGATTTTATCCGAGTTGGAGCCCTTCTTTCATTAGCGATGCAAAGAACTCATCTGTTCTCATGCTCAAGATCAATGGCCGAGTATTTCTCTCCGACGATGATAAAGTGTTTATTCGTTTTTTTTAAAACCGTTTTCCCTTTTAAGCGGAACTACATTAGCTCTGACTTCTCCATTGCACCGAGGAGGTATGTAGGCACAAGGCTTAATGTCTTGCCGAGCTTATTTTAAAAATCAAACAAGAGCAAAAGTGATCTAAGCAAAACTAAGAGCCCATGGATAACCATGGATACAAAGGGTGCTTAAAACCTTCCCTTTGTATAACCAACCCCCCGAACCCAAAATCTGTCAAAAGGTCTTTTTCTGTTCTTTTATGCCTTTCCTAATATATTTGGATAAAATAAAAGTCGGTGGCGACTCTTGCAAAAAAAAAATATAAAAAATCAAAATAAACAAAAAAAGAGCAAGGAGTCAGTTCGCCTCGAAAAACCGAGTTGACATCTTCTTGACATGATCTACTATAGTTTATCCTTTGTTCAAAGCTCATAAGCCAGAAGTCAAGAGTTTGAAATCTTGAGAACATAGTTTCAATGGACTCATCTTCTTCCATTCTAAATGCCTCGTACTTCTGGATGAGGGCCAGAGCTTTTGTCTCTTTAACTTGAGCATTTCCTTCATGAGTCATTTTGAGAGACTCAAACATATCATGTGCAGTATCTCTATTGGTGATTTTTTTTCATATTCTGCACGTGAGATAGCATTCAGCAGGATAGTTCTAGCCTTGTGGTGGTTTTTGAATTCTTTCTTTTATTTCTCACTCATGTTTTTCCTATCAATCTTTTTACCAGCATCTACAGGATGTGTGTAACCATCTACCACAACGTCCCATAGGTCAGCATCTTGTCCTAGAAAGAAACTTTCCAGTCTATATTTCTAGTACTCAAAATTTTCTCCATCAAACACAGTGGGTCTCGTAAAACCATTGTTGTTTTTCTCATTTTTCATAGTACTTTCCTTCTGGATCTTTTACTGACACTGTTAAGTGTTTTCACCCAAAACCAAGTGCTCTGATGGCAATTGAAGGGTATGAAAACACTTAGAAGGGGAGGGGTTGAATAAGGGGTTTTCTATGGAGAATAAAAATTCATACGTTATTTTTATCCTTGTTCGTTTGAACTCAAACTACTCCAGTCCACCCGTCAAGGTGATTTCGTCTCTCTCCGTCGAGGACTTAGTCCACTAATAAAAACTTGATTACAATTGGTTCACGAAGGCAATTGCGAACGTCTTCTTGAGAATCTTAACCACAACTTGGTTACTCAAGGAACAATATAACAATAACTTCTAACAAGTGAACTTAATTCTTCTTAATCTTAGCTATATCACAATTGTGATTTTTCACAAAGTTTTAGTATAATGGATATGAACTCTGTAAGATAAAATGAACGAAATATTTTCTTTCAGAGTAAGAGTTCGCGTGAGCATTAGCTTTCTTTTTCAAATTGGTCTTTTATTTATAGCCTTTGGAAATGTTGTACGTTGCTGTTGAAGCGGTAAAGAGGCAAGCAACAAAAGATTTGGAAATATTTATCTGGGAATTATTGTGTCCACAGAGATTGGTTGAGAAAAACTGCCGTTCGACTATCTCACGTTCTAAGTTTCATGATTGGGGTGCGGAAAGGTAAATGCGGGAAAAGGAAATAAAAGCAGATAAACAATCTCAATAGTCTAAGAGAAATAGTTATGGAATTGCATTTCGTTCTACCCGTCGAATACTTAAATCTGAAGATCTATCGCTCGACACTCACAATACGCATCAACATCACCGGGCATCACTCGAGATGCCACATCGGTGCCCATGTCTGCAACACCGACGAAAGCTCAATCATACTATTCACATCAGCGATTTCTCCACCGACACAAACAACACGGAGGCATTAGACTCGATACCCACTACGATTGTTAGTCCTAAATCCATGTCTGCAACCCAGAAACTAACAGTTATCATTCCTAATCTAGATCTATGGTGTCCATGTCTGCAATAACACAAATCCAAAGCATTTAAGCAAAAAAGATCAAGAACAACAACAATGATGATTTCTAAAGCGAATATATAAACGATCCCAAGATCCACAAAAATACATACAATAATAGTAGAAATATACATACAACACCCACCATTGGAATGAAACAAAGGGAAGATAGAAGATGAACCGGAAAGATCTCACCAGTATAATGAAATCGAGACAGATCCATGATCAATCCACATGACGTCGCACCCAATGGTGTTTCCTAAACCTCTAAACCACCAAGAAAGGATCAGAGCTCAACTTGTCAAGAAGAGGTGATAAAAAACCTAAAAAATCTGATTTTACAACATATATACAAAAACTGAAGTCGCATACCGCGCTAAGAGGGCTATTTTTTAATGGTCTTAAACCGCCAGACCGTGCTAAGCGCCAAAAACCCGCGCTAAGCGCCAAACGTGTCAAAAATACTCCCAGACCGTGCTTAGCGCGGTCAAGCCCGCTTAGCCCGCTCAACAGAAAATTGAAATCTTATTTTGGCCATATCTTGAGAACCGTAACTCCGATTTGCACCCGGTTCGAAGCGTTGGAAAGCTTATTCCATTTCCTATCTAACAATGACAACATATCAACCAAATTGGTGTTTTAGTATTCTTTGGTTTTGAGCTTTATTCGCCGAATGAATTGATTCCGCCGCTCAAAATCGCGCGTTTGAAGCCGTGTCTTCGCCACGTTATTGCTCATGCTCCAAATACGCCTCAATACCTACAAAATGAATAGAAAACTATCAAAAAGTATAAAAGTATATGAACTTTGCATTCTGTCGTTCCTTTTCTTCATAACTTCTTTCTGACTCTGTGAATATAAACTTCTATAAGAATTTGTCTACAACGGTTGGTGCATGCAGAAGTTACTTCATGCATTTGAACTTCTTGAACTTCAGCGTGACTTTCTTTCTTTGTTTCAGCGTTAGACAAAGATCATGTTATGATGGTACTTGAATTAGAAATTCTTCTGAAATAGGAAACATAGAATTAGAGTACCACATTTACTTATACAAAATTTATTTAATTGTTATCATCAAAACTCTAAGGTACGATTAGAACCAAACTTTGTTCTAAAAACCTGTATAAAATGCAAAAAGGAAAGCTGGAATTAATTTCTGAAATAAAATTTGCGTACATTAGATGGAAATGAAATTGGATTATGCTGACACGCTTGAAACTCGAAGTGCATAATGATTAAAAGAAAGACAAAACCTAAAACTAATGGTGTGGTTGTTCCTCGGTGTAAGAAACTACCACTTTTACAAACGGTAATTTTTTGCCTAAAACATAACTATGAATAATGCTGGAAAAAATAATGGACGACGAATACCTTCAAGTGATACTACGCTTTCTTTTTATAGGGCTTTCTGGTGGAGGAATAATCCGAGACGTTGCTAAATTCTCGGTCTTCACTTTGATTGTTTAGTTGAGAAGTTATAGGAAATGTTCGTGGGCTTGATGACTTGGTGTTGAGAGAATATAAAGAATTGAGAGAGTGTGACGGGGTCTACATGGCCTTGGGACGAACGTCCCACTTTTGGATTAGGGGCGGAGGCCACCTAAAGAAGGGGTGGTCGCCCCAACTTATTTTTCTTTTCTTTAAGTGCTAAGGGGTGGGGGCCCCACCATGTTTATATTTATTTTTTCCTTCTTTTCTTCTTTTCTTTACTTTCTGCTTCTCTTCTTTCATTTTCTCTCATTCTTCTTTCTTTCCTTCTTCTTTTGTTCTCATTTTCTTTTGTAGCCATTTTTTTATAATTGAATACTTGAAACACGAAAAAATACCAGCATAATAAAGCATAAACAAAGAAAAATTAAATAAAAGTCATGCGAATCAAGTCAAATATATAATATAATTTCGTGTTATCAATAGTCGATGTTAAACTTATAAATAGAAGGGTTGTAACCTAGTTTTAGGTGATACTGATATTTTATGTTTTAGGGTTATAAGAATCCTTATTTGTGCTGTAAGTTCCATATGTATGCATTCATAAACCGGTAGGTGGTGAATGTTGGTTTAATCTCCAAAGCTGTGAAGCAAGGAGAGTAGTTTTTTCTCATACGCTTTTAAGCATTGAGGGCTGTGTGTCTTGGAAGATTGTCTTCTATTTTTTATCGTTTGTGTTATTTTTTCACAGGGTGTTGTGACTGAAGGGATTTGAGGAGGGCCTCATACCTGTGAGTCTTAGGTAGAAGTCATAGGAAGGATAGTGATTAAGTGAGGAGTTGTAAATGGGGGAGTTTAACTCTGAATTGATACTATCGAATATTGGTTTCGTCTCTAGATTGGTAGCCCCAAAAGTAAGTGTGTTTGTCACCGAACTGGGTAAACATATCACTGTATTCTTTACTTTCTGCACTATTATTATCGCTGTTATCAACTTATTCATAATTGTTAAGTGCTCAGATATTGTGTCGTGACATCTCATTCGACATCACATATTTGATACTATATTTTCAATGGGTATATGTCCAACGCCCATGAAGAGCCCGAAGACGAAGAAGGTCCAAAAAAAGGACAACCCTCAACCAGATAATGTTGTTGAAGCTAGTTAGTCCATCAAGACAGTCTAGGATTGTAGAGCTTCTTCTACTGCTACAAATACTCCTCTAAATGCAGAAGAATTATAGAAACTAAAAGGGATTAACCTTGTTGAATATTTGAAGGATATGATGAATGCAGGGACAAGTTCTACTTCTACCTCTTCAGCTAATTTTGCCAGTCCTGTTTCTGTCTAACCTACTGACAAAATTCTCCACAAGATCAAAGTAGTTGTTTTTGGTTGAATATGAATGGAATCATATTCAAAAACTCTTCTTGCAACTCTAATGATTTAGTTTAGATTTGTAAAATGCTTGTATGGAGATGGTCGTGCGGTTCGGTTCCGAGTCATAAAAGCATCCTATCCAAAAATAAAATTTGAGTGGTACAGATGTTTCTTGAAAACAAATCCAATTTGATGGCAATTTTTTTTAAATGCCAAAAGATTAATAACTTAGAATAAGGCATAAGTAATGCCCAAAATTACATGTTGTCTGTTACAAACTCCACTCCATCTAAGATACAAACAAAATAAATTTAAGGCTTAATATTAACAACCTAAGCATAATACCAAAGCACTACACTTAAAATGATCATCTCTATAAATCTACATATCAACCACCAGTCTCTTCATGATATAATACTATTACATGATATTTTTGTTCCACAATACACATATTACTTCCTTGGTCTTAAGCCATTTCCACGAGTGCCATTTTACTTCCTCTACTTTGGCCTCAACCGAACCATCTTTATCTCGAATTTTTTTTTCATTTCTAGCTTTCCACAATACCCATATTTCGGCAAACCAAATTACTTTAAATCGCTCAATTCTCACTCTTCCATAAGCCATGAGTTCCGAGAATTGGAAGTAGTTTTCCAATACTGCATAATGTAGTGCAGAGCTGATATGCAACCATTTTAACATCTGTCGCCAAACTTCAGTTGTTGTTTTGCAATAGAAAAAAATGTGTTGTAAACTTTCTTCCTTTCCACAACCAAAGGCACTAAAATTTTGTGATTCCTACATAATGTTTCTTTTGATTAGGTTGTCTAAAGTTGGGATTTTTTTGTAGCATTCTCCATACTAACGTCGATGCCTTTAACAACACTAAGTCTTTCCATGCAATTTTGAGATGTCTTAAGTCTTCATCTTTCATATCGGCTAGCAGTAAATGGTACGCTTCTTTGGTCGAGTATAAGTTTCTCGACCATGTCCAAGAATCTCTCTCCTACTCTTTAAGTTCTATTGTTTGGATTTCACTTAAAATATCCTTCTCTAAGGTTTTTTCATCCTCATTAGAGTTCTCCTCCATTTAATTTTCCGATGTTGGTTATCTCCATCCCCGTGAATCACCTGTCTTATCGTCATTTCGTTATCTTCGGTCAGAACATACAAATCTAGATATTAATCTTTCAAACACTATGCCAAATTTGTCTCTTAGCAGCACCCCTACGAAAGCGCTTTTAGGAAAAATAGTTGGTATAGGTTTCGCTAAAAACAAAATAAAAAAACACGCAAAAAAAGAGCTCTTATAGGGGGGGTTACGAAAGAGCTTTCAAAAGGCGCTCTTATAGGGGGGTTACGAAAGAGCTTTCAAAAAGCGCTGGTAAAGGCATGGGTACGAAAGTGCTTCTCAAAAGCGCTCTTATAGGTGGGTTATGAAAGCGCTTTTAAAAGCGCTGCTATAGGGGGTGGGTTACAAGAGCGCTTTTACCCTAAAAAGCGCTAGTATAGCCGTGGTTACAAAGGCGCTTTTCAAAAGCGCTTTCATAGTTGTTTCATAATTAAAATTTTTAAAATCAAAATTATTCTAATGCGTTTCATAATTCCTAATCCTCTTTCTCTACCATCGCTGCCCAGAAACTGCAAACTCAACCTCAAAACCTCAAAACTCCATCGCCGAAGAAGACGGAGACGAAGAACTTAACCTCAAAACCTTACCTCATCCTCAAATCCGCAGCACTTAACCTCCATAAAAATACCCTCCACAACCCACGCCCAGAAGATAAAGACGAAAAAGAATTCGAGAATAATCGCTGGAGAAGAGATCGCTAAAGAAGAGAAGACGAAAGAGGTACCCGATTTAAAGGTTCTTCCATTTTCATGTTGTCTTCATTTATGATTGTATCACTGTGTAACGTGTATGCTCTGATTTTGATTTAATGAAACTTTGGATTATTTAGGGATTTACTGGGATTAGGGTTTATAGTTCTTGAATGATTGTTGCGGTATTTCTGTTTTTGAAATTTGAAAGATTGAACATTGTTGAGAGAAATCGCGAGTGAGAATCCATGATGAGAGAAAGCAATCGAGAGAGATGGTCTTTGCAAATTGTTGTTATTCATATTGATGTTCATATTGATGTTGAACACTAATTGTTGTTCATATTGATGTTCATATTGATGTTGAACACTAATTGTTGTTATTCATATTGATGTTCATATCGAGAATCCATGATGAGAGAAAGCAATCGAGAGAAATCGAGTGAGAATCCATTTGAAAGAATTGAAAGATTGAGCATTATAGAATTGCGTTGATATTCATATTGATGTTGAACACTAATTGTGTTTTTGTTTAGCTTACTTGACAAAAAACTATGATTTACTATTGTTGTTGTGGCTGCCCGGATACTAATAGCATGATAAAACCATGAGTTAATTCTTGTTTTGCCCACTTTTGAACTTAATTGGAATATACCATGAACTTGTTGGTTTTTAAGCTATGGAGTATGACCTCATTTTTATGTATACTCACATTAATGCACTACTTATGCTCAATAAATACACATGTAAAAATGCTTGTCTATCCATGTCATTTTATACTCTTCAATTAAGTTTTTTATTTTATATTTTTCAGGAATATCTTTGCTAGATAGGGGTTACTTGTGAAGAGTGAAAGTTTGATCGTTTTCAAGAATCTTACATTATGTGGGTCTAGAAGTTGCTTACTACTATACAGGTAATTAATTGTTCTCTCTCGCCAAAGTAATATGTTGCGTTTTATTGCTTCGGATTCATTCTGTGTATCCTTAGCGTTTTGACAGAAACGCATTATACCGCTTTGTGCCTTAATAATTAGTTTTTTTTGTTTAGCTTAATTAAGACATGAGTGATAGATTCTAAACTGTGCTAATGTTTTAATGTATTGAAGTTTTAACATGAGTGATAGATTCTAAACTGTTTTAATATTGTTTTAATAGATAGATATAAGAGAGGTTTATGTTATAATATATTTTTGGTAGACTAGAGAGGTTGCATGTTAAATCTAATAGTTCTGTAACATAATTTTTCCCTACCAGCCTGTGGCTTATTTTCTCTGATTCCATACTAAAAACAGAACAAAACACTAACAATTGAACTGCCATGTCCCTTTGTGTCATTCTCATTGGTGTAGTGTAATACTCATTATTCGGACATGTGGAATATTCTCTGATTTTTAAGTGATGAACTTACTAACTTTGTAATTTTTAGATTATATTAAGTAATACTCATTATTCCGACATGTGGAATATTCTTGATATCAATTTCGTTAATCGTTAAGTGATGAACTTACTAACTTTGTGAATTGAAATCGCTATAGGGGTTACTTATGAAGAGTGAAAGTTTGATCGTTTTTGTTTAGCTTAATTAAGACATGGATAAGACATGGATAAGACATGGATGAATTCAAACCGATTGTCGAAAGAGTAAGAGAAAGGGGTATGGGAATTCGTTAACTTTGCGGTTGTGCACTCCAAAGACCCGATTCGAATGCCGTGTCCTTGCATGGGTTGCTGTTATGGGGATAAGGTTGACGGGAATCAGTTGGCATCGCATTTACTACGGTTTGGAATTGATAGAAGTTATACTGTTTGGAGTTTGCATGGTAAGAAAAGTAACGGAAATGTTGAGTCGAGGTGTAATACGAAGTATGCTTCAAACGACAATTGAACAGGCACATATGATTGTGATCGAGTCGAAGAGATTGCAGAAGCGCTTGAAGAAGATCTTGAGGATTGTCCCAAAATGTTCGAGAGGTTGGTAAGCGATGCAGAGAAACCGTTGTATGATGGTTGTTCAAAATTCACAAAATTGTCTGTGGTGTTAAAGTTGTTGTGGTGTCGTTTTCTTTTACCTCCCCGTTTCACTTGGGAGGACGGCACGCTAAACCCTTCACGCGAAATTTGGAAGGAGAATGCGCCCGTGGTGGGATGAATTTTATTTCAGTTCTTCCTACGATATCACACGAACTTTCTTATTTGTCCTACAAGTAGGAAAGGGGAAAAAAGATCTCAACTAAACCCTAGGAGTTTGCTAAGTGTGGGGATTTCACCTAGACTAGAAATTCTGGAGTCCGGGAGGTCGGTTATACATAGGGAAGTGTTTAAACACCCTACATATCTGTAGTACTCTACAGGAACCTTCTCTGTGTCATTGTGATTGTGTTTGCTGCTAATGATTGGGAAAGTTTCTCCTTTGTATTAGGAGAGAGAATTGAATTGATTTAAAAAAGACAGACAGACAAACAAACTGACTATTTTTGGTATTTTATTAGCTCGCTGAGATTCCTTGTGAACCTCATGCCTACATATCCCTAGTGGAAGTCAGAGCTTAATGTAGTTCGGGGAACTAACTAGGGAAATTAAATGTTTTTGGTGCCTTGCTTGAAGCTCAAGGTTGAAGCTTGGAATTAAATCTCTGTTTACAGTAAAGAGACATGAAATCATCTCTACAGAGAGGTATTCGTACTATTCTACCACAAACATTTAAAGGAGTGACAGAATAACTGAATTCATTTCATTCAAGAGGGGGACCTTACTTGTGTATGTGCAAGTATACCAGTCAAATGCCTCTTCAATGAAAGAAAGTTGCTCATCCAAATTAGGGAAAGTTACCACATGTCTGGGTTTTACTGCCAGCTCATGCCTTTCAAAATCCTAAATGGGAGACTTGATTAAAATTGAAATTGAAATGGAAATGTTAAAAAAAAAAAAAAAAAAAAAAAAAAAAAAAAAAAAAAAAAAAAAAAAAAAAAAAAATAAAAAAAAAAAAAATGTGAAAAAATAAAAAAAAAAAAAAAAAAAAAAAAAAAAAAAAAAAAAAAAAAAAAAAAAAAAAAAAAAAAAAAAATAAAAAAAAAAATAAACAAAAAAAAAAAAAAGAAAAAAAAAAAAAAAAAAAAAAAAAAAAAAAAATAAAAAAGAAAAAAAAAAAAAAAAAATAAAAAAAAAAAAATATGTTTGTTCAAAGCCCAAGGTTGTGGCTAATTGTTGAGGATAATTGAATGAATGACTCTATTTTATGTGCCTTGTACAAAGCCCAAGGTTGTGGCTGACTCTAGCTAGGGAAAACATTATTTTCTGCCTTGTACAAAGCCCAAGGTTGTGGCAGACTCTTAAATAAACTGAGTATGGATGACTCTATGGGGAAAAGATCCTAGGTGTTAGGAATCTTTGACACATGAAAATATGGTTTATCTGCCTTGTACAAAGCCCAAGGTTGTGGCTACTGAATGATGAAGAACTCACTGGGGAGACTCTATTATCTGCCTTGTACAATGCCCAAGGGTTGAGGCTGACTCTTGACAGGGGAGTTTTATTGTTTGGTGCCTTGTATGAAGCCCAAGGTTGAGGCTAACTATTTTTGTTGGTTTTGACTCTACTGAGGAGATTTTATTGATTGAAAGATTGTTTTTTTTCTTTGGAAGCTAACCCTTTCCAGGGATTTTGACTCAGCTGGAGAAATTATTTGGTAAAAGACTGACTTTATCATGTTTTTTGGAGGCTGACCCTTTCCAGGGGTTTTGACTCTTTTTTGGGGAAATTATCTCCTAAGAGAAATGAATCTTTATTTTTTGACATTTTATAATTGACTTTGGAGGCTAACCCTTTCCAGGGGTTTTATTGGAATGATGGATTGATTTTTAATTGACTTTGGAGGCTAACCCTTTCTAGGGGTTTTATTAAAAATGAAAGAATGTGTGGAAGCTAACCCTTTCCAGGGATTTTGTTAACATGAATGGCAGAAAGATTATCTAATGGAGACTTCTTGTTTAAAGCCCAAGATGAAGGCTGACACATGCTGAGGAGAAAATAAACATAGATCCTAGACTCTGCTAAGGAAGATTGATGAAGATAAGGGTGACAGAGACTGTCCATGTCTCTCATTCCAAAAGGTGTACTCAATGCAAAATTGAGACAAACTTAGCTTGTTTAAAGTCTGGTTTAAATTGGAAGAAACTCACCAGGGTAGGCTAAAAGGTAACTAAAGACCTGTTCCTATGTTTATAAGAAACCTGATGGGTCCTTGTATACAAGCTCAAGAGGAAGCTGGAAATGCTTTTAAGAAGCCTGTGGGTCCTTGTACAAAGCCCAAGAGGAGGCTAATCGAGGGTCCTTGTTATAGCACAAGAGAAAGCTATGTAGTTTTGAACTTATTTTGGCTCTAAGCAAATGGGTAAGAGGTTTCACCAGGAATAATTCCTCTTTGGGTGGATGTGCCCTATTATTTGGATTCTAAGGTTTTTGCCAAGATGTTTCACCGGGAATAATTCATCTTGGTGGTTTGAACTACAGATCTCTAATTAGGAAAGAGCCTTCACCGGGAAGACATTCTCAATCCTAGGCCATATTCCTATAATATATATATAGTTTAACTGTCCTAAGGTTTATACTCAAACGTAGTTCTAAACTAATATATATATATGCACAGTTTATATTTGACAGTATTTTAAATAAAGACTGTAAATTGAAAGCTTGTAAAGCCTAACCTGGATGGAGTGGAGGCCATTGAAGAAGTATGTACAGAGCCTCAACAGTAATTTTTGTTGTTTTGTTGATAACAGTTGAATATATATATGATAAATAGTTAATGGTTTTTGAAAACAGAAGAAGTGAAGATGGACAAAGGTCACATAGGTATCTGAAGAGTTTCACCGGGAATAATGCCCTTCAAATACCAGAAGAATATTTTGAAAACAGAAAGAAGATTTTGAAAATACAGTTTTGAAAACAAGCTAAGAAGAGAAGGTTTTTGGGACTTACACTCTATTAGAGGCCCAGTACTTTATAGTACTGGCTACAAAAGCAATTGAAAAATGATTTTGAATGATACAAGGTTTTGTTGTTTGAAAACCCTAATCATTTGATTTTATTCGGAGATTGAAAACAGTTTTGAAAATTGACAAAACTCAACTTAATTAAGGTAAAAATAAAGATCTTTTACCTAATTAAGACCTAAACAATTAGGGTTTTATCATAAAATTATTTACAAAATGATTAGGTTAAAATAAAGTGACAATATATATTTAAAGTATTTAAGAAAACACTTAAAAACATACTACTTTAAACCTAATTAAAATACATGGAATAAATAATATTTTTATGATTTTTTTTATTATTCACAAAATAGATATATTAAATGACAAGTGTGTAAAAAATGAAGTGAAAATGATTTAATTTGATAGGTTAAATATTTATGTGAAGTTATGAAGAAAATAAGTGTGAAAAGTGGTAAAAAATATAGAAATGTCTTCACCAAGGCTTGAACTCACGCCCTTTAGGTCACACACCCAAAACCAAACCACTGGGCCAGCGCGCGCATGGTGATAGTAACTTGCACTCATTTGGTTATGTTTCAAAACAAGTGGTAAATCATTGAAAAATAAAAGAATCAAAAAGTCTGGGGCGAGGGGGATTCGAACCCCATACTTGAGGCATGATGAGACTAAGGGCGTATGGGAGGCCACTAGGGCAAGTTTGTTCAGTCGTTTAAGGAACGCCTACCATTCAAAATAAAATAAACTTTGGCCCCAGATTCAAATTTTGCGCGCCATGGCCATAGTCATCTTCTTCCTCGAGCTCAAGGATTTTCAAAATCCTAACTCTCTGGTTTCTCAACTAAATGACATGATGTAAACATCAATCTTGTTCTAAACTTCCTCACGAATCCAGATATGTAGCTAACATTTATTTATATGAACTACAGCTACCTAATTTCTCAGAAAATTCTAAGAACACATAAACCCTAAATTTGAAATTAAATGACAAACAAGATGAATAAATGCAAGATGATAGAGGGTTTTCAATCCTCTGATGATGCTAAACAAGATAGAATCGAGCTTTAACTCAAAGAGTGCTTAAATTAAAGAGGTGAAGTTCAGAAACTTACCTCTGAAAATGGAGGTCGTGAGGGTGATGGAGAACACCTGGACTTGAATGAATGATCTCAATAGCTTCCCTGAGACTCAATGATGCTAACTGAATGCTTATTGGAGCTTGAATCCTCCTGAATTTCTCTATGGACCTCCCTCGATTTCAGCTTCAAGTGAACATGGAGGCTGTTGAATTTGGAGTTACAGATGAGCTGCAGCCATCTGGTTAGCTTCACTATGACCTGATGAGTGTGCCTGGATGATTGGCTTGGCTTGAAAATTCCTGAATTGTTCTGTGGTCCTCCAACTGCAAGTGCTCCAAAGTGAGAGCAACAATGGTGTTCCTCCACTTACAGAAGTGATCCAGGTGCTTGGATCACCTCAAATGAACTCCCTTGAGATGTTAGAATGCTCACTTTCCAAAGATAAGCTCTGGTTTGAAGAAATCGATTCTTCTTGCCAAAGAACTTTGAAAAACAATGAACATGAGAAGAGAAAGAGAAAGCAAGGAATATGGTTGCTTTGGTGTGTTTTTGAATGAGGAATGCTTCTGTATTTATAGGCAAATGGATGCAGATCAATTGGCTGTGGTGAGCTTGCTTAGTGTAGTGAGTTTGGTTTCTTAGCCATGAAGAAATTCAAAGAATCTCCAAAATGCAATGATGCATTTTCGGGCTAGCTTCCCCTATCCATTGATTCTATCTGATCTTAGGGGACATTTCAGATGCAAAGTGAGCTCTAATTGGTTGATGAGAAGATTCCTTGGGTGATTCATCAATTTGCCATAAATTCACAAATGTAATCATTACATAATCACATGTTCTTGTTTTAGGAATCTTCTTCAATTATCATGGCATGGTGAAAATGAATGCATGGCATGTTTTCAGATGTGTTATGGGTCGTGTAGCATCCATAATTAAGGTCATGTGCACAAAATTTCAAAGTTCAAAAATGATGCATGACCTATAATTTTACTTCATGAGGCCAACTTTGAACAAGCATAACTCTTAGCTCAAATTGAATTTGGAGAAGGTTGAACACAATTTGGAAAGCCCTAAACATCTACTTCAAATCATTAGTTTATGTCTTCTTCAGAATAATTTGGGAAATTTGTGAAAAATGAGCCCAAAGTTGGATGAAAACTAGGTTAAAACACTTAGAAAATTTTCTAAGTGTTTATGACCTAAAACTTCAAAATTTTCAAAACCCTTAAATGGTTGATCTTTTGAAAAAAGTTCTTATGTGAGATGTTGTTTTATTTTACAAGATCTACAACTTTCATGTTGGAAGTTTTTTGAGTTGTGTAGGTGAAATTTTGAGTTCCCATAATGCCCTCAAAAACCCTAATTCCCGACTTTTTGCTCCTTGATGAATTTCTTTGAATTTCTTTGGTCAAATGACTTTGACATCCATATATTGATGATATTGATCTTTGAAAGTCATTTTTGACCAAAAACCTTAAAAGTCAACGATGATCCCACACAGTTGACTTTTTCCTAACAAAGTGAATTTTTGGGCTTTTGTGTAGAAACAAGATCTTTTCCTCAAATGAATGATGTAAATGGATTATATTGAGGTAGTAGAGATTCTTGAATCATGTCTTGAGTTTTGGATCCATGCCCTGATTAAAAGTCAACTATCTTGGTGAATTAGGTCAAAAACCCTAATTTGTCGACCAGAGGACAATGATGAGTGTAGACTTTGAATTGAGGTGTAATGTCCAGTGGATCTTGTCATAAGAGTTATTTAAAGATGATTAATGTCTTTGAATGGTCTCTTTGGGCTTTTTAGGGTTTCCCAAAGGTGATCCCTGATTTTAGTCCTTGATAGGCTCCAAACCCTAGTCTGTTGATTTGAGTAATCCTGTACTTAGATGACTGGGTGTCTTAATCAATCATAGGTGTAATAATGAAGCTTTTGAGTCTTATGATTGTATTAGAGACTAATCTTCCTATTGATTGATCCTTTGCCTGAGTTTTCCTGTCTTTGAACACCCTTGATTGAATGTCAGACTGCTCTGGGTACTTACTCTGATTTGATGAAAATCCTGAAGATATGTCATCTCAGGGGGGGTCAAAAATTAGGGTATGACAGTTGTACAACTTAAAGGCGGACAATGGATGGTCAGATAAAAGTTTCACAGAGTTATTAGCCCTTATGAAAGATATGCTACCAGAGGATAATGTTCTTCCCAATCGAACGTATGAAGCCAAAAAGATGTTGTCCTCTATTGGCATGAGCTATGATAAGATACATGCATGTCCAAACGATTGCGTTTTGTTTCGAAACGAGTATGCAGCGTTGAATGAGTGTCCTAAATGCGGTGCCCCTCGATATAAGAAAAAGTTGTCTCCGACCAAGACACTTGACTTGGCATGCAGATGAAAGAATTATAGATGGAAAGTTGCGACATCCGGCAGACTCACCACAGTGGATGAAAGTTAATAGTGAATATCCTGAATTTGGAAAAGAAGCAAGAAACCTTCGCTTGTCATTGGCTACTGATGGAATGAACCCGCATGGTATTCAAAGTATCTCGCATAGCACATGGCCTGTGATTCTTATGATTTATAACCTACCTCCGTGGCTATGTATGAAGCGTAAGTACATGATGTTATCTATATGCTAATTTTTGGGCTTAAACAACCAGGGAATGACATAGACGTATACTTGGCACCCTTAATCGAAGATTTAAAGTTTTTGTGCGAGAACGGTGTGGAGGTTTACGATGGGTATAGGAAAGAAAGTTTCAACTTGAGGGCGATGTTGTTTGGAACAATTAATGATTTTCCAGCATACGGAAATCTATCCGGGTACAACAATAAAGGTCAAAAAGCGTGTCCTGTTTGTGAAGATGAAACCGATACGACAAGATTGGATCTTTGTCAGAAGAATGTCTTTCTCGGCCATCGTAGATTATTAAATTCTAATCATCATTACCGTGGGTGGAGAAAAGCATTCAATGGAAAGGCCGAACAACATACAACCCCGCCTTTTTTGACAGGTGATCAAATTTTTGAAAAGGTGAAAGATGTGAGCACTCAGCTTGGCAAGTCTTTTGCACATTCACTTGTCAAGGGTGGGTGGAAGAAGAAGTCAATTTGTTTTGAACTTCCATATTGGAAGTCGTTGTACGTAAGACATTTCCTCGATGTTATGCATATTGAAAAAATGTATTTGACAGCGTTATAGGTACGTTACTCAATATACAAGGAAAGTCTAAGGATGGCCTTAACATAAGGAATGACATGGTAAAGATGGGAATGAGAACTGAATTGGGACCCGCGACAAAAGGAAGACGAACATATCTGCCACCTGCTATTTACACTCTATCTAGAAAGGATAAGAAAACATTGTGTAAGTTCCTCAGTGAAGTTAAAGTTCCAGAAGGGTACTCTTCAGATATTAGAAGACCTGTGTCCATGAAAGACCTCAAGTTAAAGAGTTTGAAGACGTATGATTGCCATGTTATAATGGAACATTTTTTACCAATAGGTATACGTTCTATTCTGCCAGAAAAAGTAAGAAGCGCAATAACTAAACTGTGTTTTTTCTTCAGGTCAATTTGCAGTAAGGTGAGCGATCTTACCAACAATGCAAAAAGAGATAGTTGTTACTTTGTGTGATCTTGAAATGTATTTTCCTCCCTCGTTTTTTGACATAATGGTTCATCTAGTCGTTCATCTTGTGAAAGAGACACAATTGTGCGGACCAGCTTATATGAGATGGATGTACCCTGCTGAACGTTATATGAAAATATTAAAAGGGTATGTGAAAACTAGAAGTCAACCGGAGGGGTGTATTGCCGAACGATACATTGTTGAAGAAGCGGTTGAGTTTTGTACTGATTTTCTGTCAAATGTTCAATCAATTGGACTCCCCAAATCTCATATTGTTGAAAAACAAGAAGGAAAAAGGCTAATTGGAAATAAAGTTGTGACAGTATCAATGGTCGAGCGGGATTAAGCACACTTGTATGTTCTGCACAATGAGATTGAGGTTGAGCTGTATGTTGAAATGCACAAGGTTGTTCTCCGAGATTTAAATCCGAATAGAAATGAGAATTGGATAGTAAGAGAGCACAAGTATCGTTTAGATCCTGCTTTAGTAACAGAAAGGTTGAGATGTTTAGCATACGGTCCAAGTATAATTGTGTTTTCTTATAGCGCATACACAATTAATGGATACACATTTTATACCAAAGAACAGGATGATAAAAGTACTATGCAAAATAGTGGTGTTACCTTGGTAGCTGAAGCAATGCACATATCAAGTGCGAATGACTTAAATCCAAAATTTTCAAACTTGTCATATTTTGGGGTTATCGAGCGCATTTTGTTGTTTGATTACGCGAAGTTTCAGATTCCTGTATTTAGTTGCAAGTGGGTTGAAAATAATAATGGCATACGAATGGATAAGTCGGGATTTTTGCAAGTAGGGTATAAAGATGAGCCTTTCATTCTAGCCTCTCAAGCTAAACAAGTGTTCTATGTCAATGATCCGACAAGTACGAAATGGTCTATAGTGCTTTTATCTAACAAAATAGTTGATGAAAACATTGGAGATCAAGGTGATATTGGTGTTGGCATTGAATCTTGTACAAGAAACGATCAAAATGAGAATGAATCTTGTACTAGAAATGATCATAATGAGGGTATTTGGATCAATCCAACCGTCCGCGTTGTTAAGAGACGCGTAGAACACAATCCTTCCAAGAAAAGAAAGAGACGTTAGTGAAAAAGGTAATAGTATACATATTCCGACTAATGTGCTTTATTCAATTTGTACCGATTGTTATATATTCAATTTGTATAGTTTTTATCAATTTGTACTCCGATTGTTACAATACTTATTCAATTTTGGTGCATATTTTCGTTTTGTACATAACTTTTGAACCATGTTTCCGTTTGTCGACTTCTTTACATGAAACTATACTATTTTGACGATTCTGGAGCTGCTCATGCACTTATCTTTACATTTCGGAACTCTTTTTTTATCGGTTTTGCTTTTGCCCGTAGTCAAAAGTCGGGCTTAGGGTCTGAATTTTGGAAAACCGACTTCATTTTTGAGTCCGTGAGGTCGTTTTACCATAGCCATGTAAATTTCGTTCAATACCGCCAACTTTCTTTTTTTGACGCTTATTTTGATTTCACCGATTTCGATCCAGATTTACTTGTACATGCATGGTCTGACTTCCATTTGACTTGTATAATTTGTTAACTTATTAATAGTGTAATAATGTGCTTTAGTTTGTTTGATACAGGTTCAATGGCTAGCAATCAAGAAAACTCACAAGAAAACTCACAAGATAGAGATGCTCCGAATACAAATCCTCCACCTGATACATCATCAAAAGAAGTTGCATGAGGCATCACCATTATGAAGGGAATCATTCGACATAGAGACCAAGGAATAATATACCATTTGGAATGAAATTCTGATAACCAACCAATTGGTCCTAATTCTGCAAAGTTGACAAGCTATATTGGTACACTTGTTCGTTTGCATATTCCAGTCTATGTAGCTAAATGGAATCTGAAAAGCAAAGAGTTGGACGATAAAAAAAACATGATTTGGGACGAGCTTAAGGTATCATATATGGTTGTTGTTATTATCTTGATGATAATTTGTTTAAATTACTTATACTAACACACTCTATGCGTATGTTTTTTTGCAGAGTTCTTTTGACATACCAGATGAGCGTAGACGCTACATACTTGGTTTGGCCGGAAAATGATATAGAGGGTGGAAAGCTTTTTTGACAAACACCTATTTTAAGGATAAAGATGGGAACTTTCTTGAAGAGGCACCGGGACGGCCAAAAAATATGAGTTATTCATTGATGAAGAAGATTGGGATAAGTTTTTAGAGCAAAGAGATGAAGCTTTTCGGAAAATGAGTGCCACAAATAGTGCGAGAGCATCAAAACCCGCGTATCCATACAAAAAAGGGCGTTTGGGATATGCACGCTTAGAGGAAAAAATTGTAAGTAAATAGAAATGCGTTTTAATTAATTGTCTAAATGTTTTTTATTTGACAATTTTATCATTTGTGTCAATGCATAGTTAGAGGAGACGAAAAGTGAGGAAACCTCACTTCCTGTACATGTGTTGTGGAAGGAAGCTCGTGTGGGCAAGAATCAAGTTGTCGATCCCGATGTTCAAAGAGTTTATGCTGAATGTGTAAGTATAACACTGTGTCTTTAATTAAATCAAATGTTTTTTAATATATAATTGATTTTTTATCTCCACTAATAATTATTGAAATGTAAATGAATTACAGGAGACCATGTCACAATCGGTATCCACTGGTGAGGACCTGGATGATAGGAGCTACTTAGTAGAGCACTAGATGCTCCTGAGTATCCTGGTCGGGTGAGGGGTAAAGGTCATGGTGTGACTCCAACCTCTTTTTACAAGCATTCTAGGAGAAGAAATCCTACCAATGAAGAAGTGTTGCAAAAATTGCAGGAATTACAAGCACAAGTCTCTGAATTGCAAAGAGATAAAGAGATGTATATGAGAGAAAAATGCAAAACTTCATCGGTGAAAAAAACTAGTTATAAAGCTAGTATCAACTGTCAAAGAAAATTTCCCGAGGTAATTATAAATTTTTTTCCTTACAAATTGTTCTATTTTATTAATGATAATGACTCTATATTTACTATTGGTTTAGGGCATTTCATCTTGCCAACTATACTTATCGTCACCGAATTATCGCCTAGTTGGCAAGGGAAAAGTGCACAACACTTTAGGAGATTTACTTCACCATAGACCGCTCCCGGATGGACACCTGAAAGTATCAGTGGATGTTGTATTAGATCATGATGCGGTGCTACCGGTACCTGACATGGTCTCAGAGACAACATTGCTGCGAGATGCAATAGGGTCATTTGTTGAATGGCCCTCGGAGCTCATTACCATTAGTGATGAGGTATATTGAAAACCATTATGAATCATTTAGTTTTCGAATGTCAATTCTGCACCGTTTATTAATTATTTTTTACATTTTAATTTTAGACTGCTCCTACAAAATCCGCAATTAAGGGTAAAGGGATTTTACAGGAGGAGGAGTCTGTTGCATCACTAAAAGAGGTACATTTAAAGTGTTAATATATAATCTGAATCTAAAAATGCATGATTTTATATTTTACCTAACTTATATGATTTTTAGGCATCTGCTCGAGGGTCACAACAAGTGACGCAGCAAGTTCGTAGCGTACCACCCAAGGGTCCTTCGAAGCCAGCGGCAAAAAAAGGTGGTGCTTTTGTGCCTTAATACTGGACGACGCTCGGAAAACTTGTTGATATGTCCGATTTGAAGGATGGTGGTATCCGTGAAATCAATATGGATGAAGGTATCTTTGGTATTGAATTCATGTCAAATATTGCACTAGATGACTTGGAAGAGATTTTTACGCATGAACAACTAGGCGTCGGTAATATGCACTTATACATCCGGTAATATTCACTCATCCGATATATTATTTAATTAGTCGAACAATTTATTTACACATTTCAATGAAAATAATCTAATGTTTATTATGTTTTTATTTAAGGTTGTTGTATGACAGAGTGTTGCGCGGGAATGCATTGTCAAACAGATTCCGTTTCGTGTCTTCCGCCCATTGCAGCGGAATAACAATTGCTACGGAACTGGAATCAGTTAGACAGCGCTTAGTCGATAGATTCCTGTCCACCGGCAATAGAGAAAGTTTGATTCTTTGGGCGTATAATACCAGACCAGTAGGGTTAGTTTCTCATTCTTGGTTTATCTAATCTTTGTTTCTTTTGCGT
Organism: Vicia villosa; assembly: GCF_029867415.1. NCBI lineage: Eukaryota > Viridiplantae > Streptophyta > Magnoliopsida > Fabales > Fabaceae > Vicia > Vicia villosa. The sequence goes on along the minus strand of NC_081184.1, from coordinate 13,551,945 downwards.
AGTAAAATTTTCATATAACCTATTGTTTTATTTTATAGAGCACACTGGTTGTTGCTTTCCATCAACCCTATAAGAGAAGTGGTATATTTTCTGAATTCGGTAGATGGTGAGTGGACCAATTATCCGGCTATGAAAGCAATGATTGATACGTAAGTGGGATCATTCTAAATATTCGTGTATATTTATATACTTAATTATTTGTGAGATTGATCTAAATATATGCTTTTATATTTTTGTTAGATCAATACAAGTGTTCCGAAGTCAACGAGACGCACAGGTATCCCGGACTAAATCAAACAACATTACTTGGATCAAAGTGCAGGTACATTATTTTTCACAATTTTGCTTATAATATTTATGCTACTTGATAAAACAAGACAACTATAAAATCTTATTTGTTTTTCTATGTAGTGTCCGATACAGCGAAACAATTCAGATTGCGGATACTATGTTTTGAGGTTTATGAAAGAAATCAATCAAGCGGATCAATTAGAGATTCCAAACACGGTATGAATTTATAACTTAAGATAATTTCTTATAATTTATTACATTTAACTAAATCATTCATATTATGTTTTTGTTCTGTAGTACTTTGACGACTTCTATGCTGCTTCTTACACGAGACTTAAGTTGGAAGAAATCAAAGAGGATTTATGTCAATTTTATATTCATCAACTATTCATGTAGGTATGAATACATTATTGTGTGAACAGTTTTTTATGAATATATTATTTTGATAATGACTTTGTGTTTGAGTTTCTTTGGTGGATGTTGGTTCACGTTTGTTTTTGTTGTTGTTGAGCATTTAATTGACCGTGTTGTTCTGTTCATACATTGCAGGACCAGACCGGGAAACGATCAAACTTTTGAAGTATAATATTATAGTACTCTAGGATGGTTACTAACTTTGTTCATACTGTTGCCAATATTTGAAGTATAATATTGTTGATGTTACTGATTTAGTTTGTTTGACATGAGTTAGTTACATGTGAAACTTTCTGTATATATATCATACTTTACATGATTAATTTTGTTTAACAGGAACTATAATGATGTATATATATAATTTTGGATATTATAATGGTATTATATTAGTATATATATATATATATATATATATATATATTGTCCTACCTATGGTTGAAAATATATTGTCGAAAATATATTACAGGTCGAAAATATTACTGGTTGAAAATATATTACGGGTTGAAAATATTACAGGTGGAACTGGGAGGCTTAAATTACAGGTTGCACTTTAAAATACCTCATTTAGCAACGACAGCGCTTTTAAAAAACGCTCTTAAAGGGCCCCCTATAAGCGCACTCAAACTGTACTGAAACGAATCATAACAAATGATTATAAGAGTTGAATTGGACCGTTTTAATTTTTTAGAATCGAACCTAACCAAACAATTGATTCGCTACACCGGTTCTTAATTCTGAACTGTACGAAACTATTAGGTAACTATTTTTTAAGAGAACCACTTTTAAACCATTACATTTTTTTGAATTTTTTCAATAAAAAATCATTTCAGACTTTTTAAAAATAATTTTTTTCACTAATATATGTAATGTAAGTTATTTAAATTAAAATTAAATTTACAAATGTACTAAAATTATTAAAAATTAAATACTATTGTACGTAATATTGTTCACATGGAATAATTTTTCAAATTCAACTAGTTGAGAAAAAAAACGATATTGTTCTTTTGTTTGTCATGCAATAATATAGAATTATGGTACCGGGGTTTAAAGGCGAGATATGAGGATGTAGAATTGAAGGCTTTGATTGGAGACTTGAATTCTAATAATCGTGTTAGGAGATCCGTGTGGTGGTCGGATATCATGTCTTTGGGAAAACATCTACTAAAAGATTTTTTTGTGAACAACATAAAGTTTTGCGTTAGGCTTAGACATACTATTCCCTTTTGGCATGCTTCGTGGTTAGAAGTGGGAATTCTTAAATATATCTTCCTGGTTTTATTTTCTTCATCTCTTTTGCAGCATGTAGCCATTTCCGGTATGGGCGGTTGGATTCTTGGAGAATGGACTTGGGGCGACTTCGGAGTGCATTTCTCGGCCGCTATAGACATTGCAGCAACGCTGTCCCTCCTTTCTCAGCTGCTGCCATAAGCGGATTTCCACTGTACGGAGCCGGATTTGCCCAAGTGGCTCCCGGCGGAAGATGGTTCCTTTTCCGTTTCCTCTTGTTTTTGTGAGATCTACAAATTTTCTATTCCGTGTGACCCGGTAAATCGTTCTTATTTCGTTTATGCTACTATTTGGAAGGCGGAGGTTCCCTTTAAAGTTAAAACTTTTGGATGGAGATGTTTCAAGAATAAGATTCCAACTAGACATTTGCTTTTTAAAAGAGGTATCGTTTTTTCTCCTTCGAATCTCTTGTGCATTTATTGCAATGAAGTTAGTGAATGTCCAACGCTTTTTTTTTGTCAGATTGCCGAAGCGGTTTGGAAAGATATGGCATCATGGATGGGTATGAATTATATTAAGATTGATGAATTAATGGATTTTTTTTGGGTTTGGAGTAGTTATTGTCATCAAAAGAAAGTAAAGATAAGTAAAGAGGAATGCATTTGGTTGGCTATAATTTGGAGTCTTTGGTTGAATAGAAATGAAATTATATTAAAAAACTCTTCAAGGCTGAAACGATTGTTCAATAATGTAAATGATGCAAAGAATGTTAGATGTCATGCAGATGAGGGGAAATATGACGGATACATTCTTCATCCAGCTGGTTCTTTACAATGGAAGAAAGTTGATGCTTTGTATCCTGAATTCGGGAATGAGCCAAGAAACCTTAGGCTTGGACTTACTACATATGGCATGAATCCATATGGGAACTGATGTAGTAAATACAGTTCATGGCCCGTTTTCTTAATGATCTACAATCTACCTCATTTAATTTGCATGAAGCGTAAATACATTATGTTATCCATGATGATTTCGGGTCCAAAGCAACCGGGAAATGACATAGATGTTTATCTTAGTCCATTGATTAAATATTTGAAAGTGCTTTGGGAGGAAGGTGTTGATGTGTTTGATTCCTATTCTTGTAATTATTTCAAGTTGTGTGCGATGTTATTTTGCACAATCAATGATTTTCCTGCATATGGGAACTTGTGAGGAGGCTATAACGTGAAAGGGCATAAAGCATGTCCCATATGTGAAGAACGCACTTGCTACCAACAACTGAAAAATGGAAGGAAGTCAATTTACCTTGGGCATCGAAAATTTCTCAAACGATTTCACCCATATCGTAGGTTGAGAAAAGCATTTATTGGACACCCGAAAAATGAAATTGCTCCAAAAGCCTTAACTTGAAAACTAGTTTATGACAAAATGAAAGATGTCTGTGTTATATTTGGGAAGGACCAAAAGCAGACCATTGAGAAAAACATATAGAAGAAGAAGTTTGTGTTCTTTAATCTTTCATATTGGTCTAGTCTAGATGTTAGACATTGTATCGATGTAATGCATGTTGAAAAAAATGTGTGTGATAGTGTAATAGGAACACTTCTCAACATTCAGGGAAAAACAAAGGATGGTTTGAATGCTCATCTGGATATGGTTGAGATGGGTATAAGACAACATTTAGCTCCACAATCAGCAGGTAAGCGAACATATTTACCTCCTACATGTCATACTTTGTAAAAAAAGAGGAAAAAAGCTTTTGCGAGTGTCTACATGGCATAAAAGTTCCACGAGGCTACTCTTCAAATGTCAATGGTCATGTCTCAATGAAAGATTTGAAATTAGTTGGATTGAAGTCTCATGATTGTCACATATTGATGCAACAATTACTACCAGTGGCAATTCATGGAATATTGCCTAAAAAAGTTAAAGATTTCTTAACTAGGTTATCCTTATTCTTCAATTCTATTTGCAGCAAAGTCATTGATTCTAAGAAATTAGATGAGTTGGAAAATGAGGCTGCAATTATTTTGTGCCAACTAGAGATGTATTTTCCTCCTTTTTTTTGACATAATGGTTCACTTAATTGTTCATTTAGTGAGGGAGATTATGTTGTGTGGTCCTGTTTATTTGAGGTGGATTTATCCAGTTGAACGATACATGAAGATTTTAAAGGGTGTGTGAATAATTTACGCCGTCCCGAAGCATCTGTTGTTAAAAGATATATTGCAGAGGAAGCTATTGAGTTTTGCTCTGACTATATGTCATAAGCGGAAAAAATAGGAATTCCTAAGTCTCGCCATGAAGGAAGATGTGCAAGTAAGGTTTCACGAGGTTTAAAACTTAGGAGCATGAGGCGTGCAGAAGTAGTTCAAGCATAGTTGTATATATTGAATAACACTGTTGAGGTTCAATCTTACCCTCCTGCTCATAAAGTCATTGTCAAGGGAAAAAATTCTAGGGTGAATGAAAAGTGGTTGATGAATGAGCATAACAAGAATTTTTTAAAGTGGTTTAAAGAAACCATTTTAAATGAAAATTCAGCTTCTGTTACATTAAAATGGCTATCAAGGGAGCCTAACTTTGATGTCCTAACTTGGTCTGGTTATGATATCAATAATTTTTCATTTTATACAAAGACTCAGGATGACAAAAGCACCGTACAAAATAGTGGGGTTATGGTCGTAGCTGAGTCCCTGCACTTTTCTAGTTCAAAAGATAAAAATCCAATTATGGCATCCATGCCTTATTTTGGAATCATTGAAGAGATTTGGGAAGTTGATTTCATTAAATTTTAAGTGCCTGTTTTTAAATGTAAATGGAATGACAAAAACAGTGGTGCCAAAACCGATGAATTTGGTTTTACCTTGGTTGACCTTGAAAAGGCACCTTATATGGACGAGCCCTTCATTATGGCATCTCAAGCAAAACAAGTGTTTTATGTTCGTGATCCTTCTAACAAAAAGTGGTCAGTGGTTCTTCAAGGTAAAAATATGCATGGGCCTAATGAGAGTGTAGATTCAACCATAGATATTTTTTAGAGTCCTTTTTCTCAACATTTAATACATGGAATCAGGTATGTTACAAAAAATTTAATTATGTGTCAATTGTCTTCTTTAATGTTATTGCAATATTCTAATATCTTTAAATATTATTCAGATATTTGGAGATTCAACGCCATTTTATGATGATGACGTTACGAATGTTCAAGAATGTTGTGCAAATTTTATTTTAGAATTCATTTGACGTAACTTGGTTAGGTAAAAAATGGCAATCATAGGTCGGTGCCATTTATTTTTGTGCTTCTTTTATAAGCATCATAGTTTGTTTAGCTTTGCTTAGACTAGCTAGTGTTTTGATACTACTTTAGTTAGGTTTTGGCTAGAGTTATTTTGTTCTATGGTACTATTTGTGACATAATTATCGAATATTTTAAAATTGATGGAATTTATTTAAAAAATTGTTTCATGGTACAGTTTGTATTATGGTTGTGTATGAAGTTTTTGATTAGTATTTCGTTGTGATGAAATTTTTTATTATTCATAATTTGTTGTATACTATTATCGAAGAAACAAGAATAAAAAAATCATTTAAAAAGTGACACTGTGATTTTAAATCATAGTAATCGATTGAAAATAACATTACTAAATCAAGTGAATCGATTTAAATTTGAGATTCTAAATCGGATCATGTAGATTTAAAAAACTACATTACTTTTTAATTATTTTTTAAATGTGTCAAACCGATTGAAATACACATTTTTAAATTATACTAACCGATTTAATAAAATATTTTAAATCGGATCATACCTGATTTAAAATAAAAAACTTTCTAAATTCGTCATTATTAAATCGAAACATCAGCTGATTTAAAAAGTCATTTTTAACCGATTTAAAATGTGTTTTTTGTACTAGTGAGCGTCCTCAAGATCTTCTCCACAATTTTAACATTCGACATGTCTTCTCTACAATTCCTCATGTCGTTGGCAACCACCATAACCCTACCAAAATATTCTGTAACTGACTCACCTTGCTTCATGTCCAACAGCTCAAAGTTTCTACGCAATGTTTGCAGCTGCGCTCATTTGACCCTCGCGTTACCCTGATATTTGATTTTCATCGAATCCTAGAGCTGTTTCGATGTCTCCTTTTGTTCTAAATTAATATAACTTGCTTAAAAAGAATATAGAATGTTTAACAAATTCAAAATGTGAAACAGTACTATTCACATTCAATTTTAAAAGTTCAATTTATTTTTTTTATCGCATTTATCACCTATATGAAAAAATTAATCTTAAATATTATTAATTTGAAGAAAATATTAGTGAACAAAAGTTTTAATATTAGTGATTCAATATTAAATGGAAAATATTACTAATCAAACTTTTAACATAACCAACTAATATCATGCCTTAAAATGGTCAGTTCGGTTCCGTATATTTTGATTCGGCTAACAGTTCGGTTTGGTTATTGAACTGTTTAAAAATTATGGTTGGGTTCAATTATTTAACAAGAGTTTAGTTGGGTTATGTAGTTGAGTAGAGTATTATGAATTTTTTGAACAACCCTATCCAAAGGTCAAATGTGGATAAGTGCAAAATGAACTTAAGGTAAGTCGTGTGCTGTCATTCCAATCTATATCTATGTATCCCATCAGCCAATATTCCCAGCATTTTCCAGAGTGCCCGATTTAGCTAAACACAAATATTAATGTTAACAATATTCCCTAAACTTTTCCTTATTCAGTTGGACTTAGTATTAATGTTAATCACTCAAGACAAAATTAAGCTTTCTTGAAGCATCAGAATTACATTCACACTTAAACTCGTCAACAGCTGTTATTAAATTTCACAAGTTTCCACCTCTCCTAAACTCAAACAAACTATATATATATGCTTCATTTTATTCACGGATTGCATTCAAAATTTCAACTTCCTTTTCCTTAAGCAAATTCTAATAACAATCAACTTCCTTTTCCTTAAGCAAATTCTAATAACAATGGGGGTAACTTTTTTATGAAAATTGTGTGCATGCGTGTGCGTGTGAGAGATAATTTATTATTAAGCGTTTTTATCATTATAAAAATTTGCACCAATACTTTTAATTTGGAGAACAATAGATAAATTAATATTTGTAATATTAATACAAGTAATAAACAACTCAATATTTAGACAATAACTTCCAATATATTATATATGATCAAGGAAAAACCATAGATATGGAATCACTTAAATAGCTTCTAGTTAAAAGTAAAACATATCTTTTTAATTTCACCATCAGTAGTAAGTTGACCCTCGTATACCACTGTAAACACAACCACATAAGGTCTCTCACCACCATGAGCATGCCTTAACCATTCTCATTTACACTGCATAGAGATACCACACACACGTTTACTTTTTGACAAGCATAGAGATTCTTCAAATGCTTACCAACTAAGGTGACAAGGTATTCCATGTTTAGATCATTTCTCACAAACTTTTTCTTTGATAGATCAACATAATCTTTAAGGTTGGGCAAGTTGCCAATATATGAGGATTGTGACACGCGTCCGCCTCTATGTCCAATGCGCACTTTTCAAATCAGTCTACCATTCTTCAATACAATATATAAATAAATTATATTTATATTTATTAAACTTAATTTACCAAATTTAATGAATTGAAAATGCATTTAGTTAATTACCAATATAATGGAAACACAAGAAACCAAGGCAAGAATATCAAGACAATAAAAAAACTCGGGCAGGGAGCCTCGAGCTTTGCCTTCTTATCATCAATAACCTTGTAAACTTTTAAATAGAGGTTTGGAGTAATTGTCCTATAGGTTCCAGAGTTAGTAATGAGCACAGAGGCGTCACAGCCTTGAACAAAACAGTCTTGAAAATGCATCATAAGTAAGCCATGAGATAGTGTAGAATTAGAGATAAGATGATTTGAAATAATTGAATTCACAATAAATTCAATTTTGGGACAAGAACTCGAATAGAATCCTACATGTATCTCTTGTCAATCAACTACGTTGTTCACAATTCCCCAGATAAGGAAAACAAAATAAAAGTGAAAAAGCTTCCCCCTATTGATATTAAAAATTGCTAAAGGAAATAAAAAAAAAGAAGTTTAAATTACTAGTGCAAACCGTGATTAAAAAGTATGTATATGTACAATAAAATGAAGTATAAACAATTGTTTGAGTTTAGGTGCATCAAAGGGACGTGGTAACTTATGAAATATAGTCATTTAATACCAATTCACTAGTACAAAAATGTTAATTTACACCCGTTTTTTATTAAATTTACACCCATTATTTTTAATAAAAATCGGGTGTATATCCACAGGGTGAGAAATGTCTAACGAATTTACACCCGTTATTTTTAATAAAAATCGGGTGTAATTGGACGTAATTACGTTTTTAATTACACCCTGTTTTAATACAAATCGGGTGTAATTGAGCGTAATTACGTTTTTAATTACACCCTGTTTTAATAAAAATCGGGTGTAAATGGGCTTAATTACGTTTTAATTACACCCTGTTTTAATAAAAATCGGGTGTAATTGAGCGTAATTACGTTTTTAATTACACCCTGTTTTAATAAAAATTGGGTGTAATTGGACGTAATTACGTTTTAATTACACCCTGTTTTAATAAAAATCAGGTGTAAATGGACTTAATTACGTTTTAATTACACGTTTTATTAAAAATCGGGTGTAAATGGACTTAATTACGTTTTAATTACACCCTATTTTAATAAAAATCGGGTGTAATTGGGCTTAATTATGTTTTAATTACACCCTATTTTAATAAATATCAGGTGTAAATATGTTCTTAATTACCCCTTATTTTAGTAAAAATCGGGTGTAAATACGTCATTTATGAATGAACAATTATATCTATTTACACCCTATTTCATAAACACCATTTAGTTATATTTTATTTTCAATCATAATATTGTAAATACTATAAAATCATACACATAAAAATCATATTTTAACTAAGTCAAAATATTTTTAATATTAACCAAAAAGTATACAAAATCATGTACAGTCATAATATTTCAAGTATTATAAAATCATACACATAAAAATTATATTTTAACTAAGTCATAACACTTTCTTCATATATAATTTTACGCCTTGCTTGACGGTTAGCTTCGGTGTTCTCTAATTCAATTGAATCCAACTGCTTTCCACATGTAGCATTGGATTTATCCATGGCCAAAATACCACGTCCTGGCGAAGCAATTGTTTTCTGTATGCAAAAAAACAAGACACAAGAAATTATTACAAGAGCCACATGTATCAATGGTAACCATACCGAGCCGTTGATAGTGCCCCTCCGAGAATATGACAAAAATGCCCGTTCAAGAAACACAGAACGAGGACTATCAAAATCACTAGTTGTCTTAGAAGACCTATTCCTTGAGTGAGCTACAGTATGAGTATCTACACAACAATGTTAAACCCATTAATTTATTATCGTTTCCTCTTTCTCATAGAGATAACTTAGTTATATAAACTAAAAACAAAATCCAAAATTCTACATTTCTTAAACAAATAAACCTCGTACACGATTCACCAGCTGCGGTGTTTCGACCGACAACAAATTCTACATTTCTTAAACAAATAAACCTCGTACACGATTCACCAGCTGCGGTGTTTCGACCGACAACAATAAACGACATAGCAACTCTCATCAAGCTGTCGTTCAACAGAGCCATGGAGATCATCACTACCAACAGAGTTATTCCACGCGGGGACAAGCCATGGCACGTGACAGTGTTGTTGTGGACATGAAAGGGTTAAGAGAAAGAGAAGATGGTGAAGTGGTTAAGAATAATATTAAAATGAAAAATGGTAATGAGGGGATTAAGGTTTTTGGAGATGCTAAGGTTGGATACTATGTTGATGTTGGTGGGGAACAACTGTGGATTGATGTTTTATATGAAACACTTGAATATGGACTTGCACCTGTTTCTTGGACAGATTATCTTTACTTGACTGTTGGAGGAACACTCTCTACTCTAATGCTGGAATTAGTGGACAAACCTTTCGTTATGGACCTCAAATTACTGTTCATCAATTGGATGTTCGTTCTGAAACCCTATTACCTTAAATGGTCCGAATTGACATTTATAAACTTAAGAAAAAGACAGTTTTAAGAAAAAAAAGCTGAGGAATTTCGCTCTGAAACCCTATTAGGGTCTGCGACAGTGGTTTGGACTGGAGCCTCAATTAGAGGCCACTGTAACCGCTATTGTTGATATTTCTTCATCCGTGAAAGAATGGAATTACAAAGTATGTCAGAGCTGTGTTCTTTTTATTTTACTAGCTCTGTTTTTCACTTTCTTCATCTAAAAGTATGAAATAATGTGTTAATATTTCTAAGTATTCCTAACTCATGAGCCATTACCAGAAAACAAGTTATTTCTAGCAGTAACCATTTCAGAAAAACCCATAATAATAAACATACCAGAAGTTCCAGATTTAGCTATGGTCCCCAAATTCTTTATCAAATCCTCCTTTGTCATACCAATACCTCTGTCTCTAATAGATAGAATTTTCTTTTCCTTATCTAACTTAATCTGTTGCAGTACATAATACAATTTAGTTTCACTAAATAAACTACAAAAACAGCAATAAAACATATTTCACAAATCGCCGTCATAATTTACAAAGAAATAAACTATAGAGAAATAATTACTAAAATAGATAGAAGCTTATAAATAAATATTTAGCTAAACTAACCTGGATTTCAAGCTTGGCGTTGTCACCTTCACCCAAAATCTCTTTAACAGTTAGAGAAAGGAACCTAATCTTGAACCTAATCTCTTCAGGTCATTTAAGAGTGAGAGGTTGATTGAAAGGGTGATGATTTTCCCAAACAAGTTTAAACATTAGAGCTTTAGGACTTTACTTTTACATAAAAATGAAACGTTAACTCATATGGTTGCCAGAACTTAGTATAATAATTTAAAGTTCATTTCTTGTATTTCAAAGTATGGTCGAATTAGAGTTTTATAATTCAGCAAGAGTCATCCCTCAAGTATGCCACATACTACACACTTCCCTCACCAAAGAGTGTCTCTCTCAATCTTCCCTTGCCAAAGAATTTAGATATTTTTCTTCAGCTAAGTCTTATAATGTGTTGTTCTAATTTAACAACAATAACATACATTGCTTAAGTAAAAGGAACCATCACTCATATCACTCTAACTATAACGGAATTAAATTGACATTTATAATATCATTAAACATTAAACATATATCAAGCTTTCATTGAATTAGTACAATTTCACTCGGTTCTTTTCTTTTCAACTTCAACAGTCATACCTGAAGTACAATTTCGTTTCTTTTCAACTTAATTCACTTGCTTACTTGAGTTAAAATGGAAATTTATCATGGTAAAGTGCAGGAAAAGTAGATTGAGAAACCAAATTTCCAGTTTTTCTTTTTTAAATAACCAAATATACTAAAAACACTCACATCCGAGCACAAGGTATACCCGAAAGGAGGAAAAAATAGATTACAATGGACATACTGCAACATAAACCAAAACAGCAGCAGAGCTAAAAAATCAAAGGGAAAAAACCAATAGCTAACAAAAGCTCCTAACAAAGGGAAAAGACTCAATTTCCGTTTTTTCATTTGAAGTAGCAGAACTGGCAATTCCAGTGTCTTAATTTATCAAATAGAAGGTCAAGCCATCTTAACAGCAAGAGTAAATACCAAACCACAATAAAACCTATGTAAAGTTACTTAAATGCACAAATTTTACATTTTAATTCATCAAACATATTACAAAATTTATGTACCTTGTGTCCTCTGCTTTGCTTCTCGACTGATCCTTGATTTGCAGTCTGTCCTTGCTTTCCAGCCAGTCTTCAACCTTTTGAGAAAACAATCTAGTATTCATGTTGGCAGCGTCAAGCTTCTCTTTAATTTCCTTATTTTCTTCATTCAAATAGACGATAGTATCTTGTGCTTCATGCAATGCACCCTGTAACTCATTAATCAATCTACTCATTCTATTATTTTCTTCTAGAGTTTCATCCTGAACTTTCTTGGTCTCAAATAAATCCTGTTCCAAGGCCATCATATCAAGCTTCATAGTTTCAACTTCAAACTGAGACTCCATGGATGAAAATGGTTCATCCAGTTTCTCCACGGACAATGCTGATAGCTCTAACTCCGCTTCTTTAGTCTCTAGCTCACGAATCAAAGAAAATTGCTTTGAATTGGAGATATTCAGTTCCTCCCTTAAGGTGAAAACTTCTTTTCGTAAATCTTCCATCTCCTTGAACTTCAAATCAAGATCGCAAGCATGCTCTTTTAGATAGTTCACTTCCGTGTTTTTTGCACTGAGTTGATCCCGAAGATAATCTGTATAAAATAAAAAATAAATCATGCCAATTAAAGAGCACCAAAACCTCAAAATTAAATATGGGAATCAAATACATATTGAAAGGAACTCCATTCATTTCTAGGATTGGATTTTTAAAGTCTGTACATACTTCTGTCCAAAATATTCTGACTTCCTTCATTTCAGACCTCCTTGTCATTGAATATATTGTTATCTCAACTAATAAGATTCAAAATGTTAGAAGGTTTTTCTTCCCACATATTTTGATGTCTCGCTACAAAAAACGCCATGTCTAATGTTTCATAAAATCATTAATTCAAATTAAAAGCGATTGAAAGATAACCCTGAAGCAACATGTACAACGAGGAATAAAGGGCCACAAGCAGATCTAATTACCTTCGATTTCGAGAGAAGTTTGCCACAACTTTCTTAATAGATGTTTCCTTTGCGCCGGTTGAAGTTTACAACCAGTGCAATACATGAGATCCTAAACCTTTACACCCTATCAAATTCAAAACACTCATGTGTAAAGAGAGATACTACATGATGAATACAATTTTCCTTTATACATAATCAACAAATGAAAGCCCGTACAGAACTAGCATTCAAAATGAGGTATATATAAACATTTTCAGGCAAATTTCCAAGACTAGTCGGAATTGAACCACTAAAATGATTATGAGACAAATCAAGATTTCCTTGCAAACTCGACAATTTTCCAATGTCACTAGGAATCAAACCATGAAAATCATTGAAAGAAAGATCAAGCTTTTCAAGAGAAGACAAACCAGCACCAAATCCATTAGGAAAAAAGCCAGTAAAATTGTTCCTACTCAAAACAAGAGCTTTAAGTCTCTTACATTCAAGAACTGAATCAGGAAATGACCCGTTAAAGAAATTCTGAGACAAATCAAGAGTTTGAAGGTACTTAAGATTCTGAATCTCATTTGGAACAGACCCGGAAAAGGAATTTCCATAAAGCACCAAACATAAGGTACAAATTTTCGCCACTCGACCATGTTTATTTTGCCATCTTGGTTCAGGTCAGCGTCCATGAAAGTCTGGCCATGAAAATTATAATGGTGAAATGGCGCACAAATTTTACAGCCAATGGAAATCTATGGCAATTATAATTGTTACAATTAACTAGTTCATATAGTATAGTAGAGCCTAACTTGATAAAACATAAATAACAGTTTAATAAATGCATCTAAAAAACATACCAAATTGGTGAGTTGAGAGCGGTGGGTCAAGCGTCGACCGGCAGTCAGTGAGGGTAATAATCCCATACTTCTTACAACTATTCTTGTTACCATGTGCTGCCATTAATCCTGCTGCTGTTATTGCTCCACACACCGATAGGGAGGTTAGCGAAAATCCCGAGCCAACGGTTGTATGCTGGAGATGAGAAGCGAGATTGTGGCTGAGCTCATGGATTGCCAAGAACAGATTATGGTTGAGAAATGAACCGAAAAAATAAGCTACTAGAAGTATCTTCAGCCATCCTGCATCCTTAAGTACAATAGCAGTACCAAGCTGAAGTAAAACAACAATACTAATCTGCAAAAAAAAACAAAACAATTCCAAAGATCATCAACATGCAACCTATCATATTCAATCCAGACAAAATACGTTTCAAATCTCTACCACAAACTAATATCATCTGCATTTACAGTTTACAGAATCTCCAACTGTAGAGCCAATTCAAAGTTGTTAACTTAGTTTTTTGTGGTCCCTATAATCACATGTCAACTTGAATTTTAATATCTTTAGCAGCTTTTCATAATAAGGGTGTGTGTTCTCTTAAGAATTTAAGACAGATCCCACATCTTTATGTCTCTTTTAAAATATGGATTTCACAATCAACATCAAATTCGACACTAACATGAATAATCAATGTACCTCAACTAAAACTGTTACATAGACTAGACACATTGAATATTCAATAAACCTAAAATAATTGAATACAACCACATGTGTCGTGTCGGTGTCTAACATCAACGTGTAATAATTCAAAATACTAGAAGCAAGTAAATGCAACCGACACGAGAGCCTAAGAGACGCTTGGTGTCAGACACCTAGATGCCTTCAACTTAAAATGTCAACTAAGAACCAACTCTTAATAATAATATAAAATAAGTGATCTTGCCTATAAAATACAAACATCAGAAACAACACTGATCACTGTCATAATTGGCCATCATGAATGATATCTTCCTGGTGTGAGTTAAACACAATGACTAAATATCATGAATTCATTCGACTATTTTAAAAAGTTTTATAACATCAACAAATCAGAATAAATATCTATGAAACACATACACATAATACTAATGATAAAGAGGAATTACGAATTGGTACCTCAAAATCGAGGATGGAATCGAGATCGATACCAGATTTTACATTTTTTAAGCTTTACACTATAAGTTGTGTCAATCCAGTTGTCTACTGTTAGTTACAGGTTGTTATGTGTTAGAAACTCAGCCAAAACACTCACCTTAAAATGTGATGCTAAAGATGCAGGGGTTGGTTGAAAGAAGATGGAGATTTAATCAATACAATTTGTTTGGACCTATACAATGAATTTGCATCATTTCAAACAAAATTACACATAGCAATAGGAACTAGTTTCTGAGTATAAAACCCTAATTCTTCAGCTACCAATGTCGCTCAAAGTATAAAACCCTAATTCTTTCTTACCAATGTCGTCACGAAATGGTTTCCTCTCAGCTTCGTTATCGTCACTGCGAAATGGTTTCTCTCAGCTTCGTCGTCACTGCGATAGTTTCCTCTCAGCTTCGTTGTCGTAACTGTTTCGGTGAAGTGAGAGTGAGCGAAGAGAGCTTCGTTTTTCAGTGAGCGAATGGTGTCGTCACAGCAAGTTGAAGGGTATCGTTTGACAAAATGGGGTTTAGAGAAAGGATTTCGTGAAGCCCAAAATCAAACTTCGCACAAACCCAAAATCAACCTCTTTTTCCAATCAAACTTCGATGAAACCTCAAATCACCATTGCCATTCATTGCCTGAAGTAGCGCGCTAAAGAACAGAGTTAGATTGAAAAATGGGTTTCTTGAAAGAGTTCAAAATACGTTTCGTGAAATAAGTTGATTGCAATTACTGTTTGAATAGGAAATAGAGAAAGTATTTTATTATGTTAATAAATTTAAAGTATTATGTTTAAAGTATAATGTTTCACCTATTAAAATTTAAAATTAAAAAAAACAATTACATATTAATTTACACTCGTTTTTTGTTTAAAAGGAGTAATTGAACTTTGATTATAATAATATTTTTAATTTAAACCCGTTTTTAGAATATAGGGTGTATATTGTCACCTCATAATATTTAAAATGACATGTTATTTACAAAATTGCCACTATATTTCTAATTTACACCCGTTTTTAGTATAATGGGTGTAAATTTTAAAATTGTATTAATCTATTTGTACTAGTGATTTATAAGTAAAAGTCAATACTTTCACATATATTAAGAAAATGTTGATGTCATAATTATAAAAAAAACGTTGATGTCATGTATTGAATTTTAGACCAACAAATTATACTCATTTAACTCAATCAACACATTGATTGAGATTGTAATCTAGTTTAATAAAAATATAAATATTATAAGTGCATATTTATTAAATACTATTAATTTTTTTTAATATAATATATTAATTTTTTACAAATAATATTTAGTGTGTGTGTAAGTTCAAAATATAAAAATAGTCAATTTGTTTCTTTAGATTTATAACTTTTACTACGAATTATAATTATAAAACGTTGTACCAAATCATTAAATTGGGAGTACAGTAGACAAATTTACATATTAATATTTTATGAAAATTGTGTGCATGCGTGTGCGTGTGAGAGATAATTTATTATTAAGCGTTTTTATCATTATAAAAATTTGCACCAATACTTTTAATTTGGAGAATAATAGATAAATTAATATTTGTAATATTAATACAAGTAATAAACAACTCAATATTTAGACAATAACTTCCAATATATTATATATGATCAAGGAAAAACCATAGATATAGAATCACTTAAATATCTTCTAGTTAAAAGCAAAACATATCTTTCTAATTTTACCATTAGTAGTATTCTTCACTCCAATATTGCTCATTTTCATCAATGATTTTCCAAAGTTAACAGTAAATAAGTTGGATCAAAGAATTCTCTGGCTGATTTTCATATTTGCAAAGTAAAAGATGTCAAATCTATTTTGACTCTGGTTGTCCAAAGAAACATTGTTTGAAGCATCACTGTTTTGGGGATATAGCATCTATAAATTTGGAAGAAATGAAGGGTCGATTGAAGGGTCGGCTGAACCATTTGTAGTGAAGTTATATAAATTACTAAACAACTAACATTTGGTAGCACCAGTTGCATGACCGCCACCTATAAAATTTTCACATATGTTACTTTGAAATTTGACTCAACTAACAAATGGATCCATAATAAAACATGGATGAATTTAGTGGTTTTCGGTTCAAAGGAATCGTGAGCAGCCAAAACAAGAATATCAGCACAAGAAACAACACTCTAACGAGCAGCCTCGAGCTTTGCCTTTGCATCATCAATAACATCATAACCTTTTAAATTGAGGTTTCCATTTACTTTCCTCTCGATGGCATAAACTGCAATGAGAATAAAGGCGCCATAACCTTTAACAAAACAATCATGGAAATGCATCCTAAGTAAGCCAGGATCTTGTGAAGAATTAGAGGTAAGATAAACTGCAATGGAAGACTTGACAATAAATCCGACTTTGAGATATGTACTCAAATTGAATATGAAAAATGCCCCTTGTCCTTCAACTATGTAGTTCACAATGTCCCCAAACTAGGAAAAGAAAGACATCATTGAAAAAACTACACCATTGATATTAATTTTTTTAAGGAAATCAAAAATAAGTTTAAGTTATCAATGCAGTCAATGAATAAAATAAAGTATAAATAGTTGTTTGAGTTTATGTATACCTAAGGGAGCTGATAACTTATGAAATATGACGACAATTACTTAGGAGTTTATGTGTGAATGCAATGGTAGATGTTGTAGCTCGGATGATGCTTTAAGCAAGCTTAACAAAATTTTGTCTTATCAGAAATTTGTAAATTTAGGAAATCTTGTAATGTATGTTTTGTCAACAGAGTAGTTAACATTAAATTTGTAAAGTTTAAGGAATCTTTTGATGGATGTTTTGTCAACATAGTGGTTATTATTAATTTTTTTATGAAAATTGTGTGCGTGCGGGTGTGAGAGATAATTTATTATTAAGCAATTTTATCATTATAAAAACTTGGATTAATACTTTTAATTTGGAGAACAGTAGATAAATTAATATTTGTAATATTAATACAAGTAATAAACAACTCAATATTTAGACAATATCTTCCAATATATTATATCTCATCAAGGAAAAACCATTGATATACAATCACTTAAATATCTTCTAGTTAAAGCAAAACATATCTTTCTAATTTCACCATCAGTAGTATTCTTCACTCCAATATGGCTCATTTTCACCATTGATTTTCCAAAGTTAACAGTAAACAAGTTGGATCAAAGAATTCCCCGACCTATTTTCATATTTGCAAAGTAAAAGTTGTCAAATCTATTTTGACTCTGGTTGTCCAAAGAAATATTGTTTGAAGCATCACAGATTTGGGGATATAGCATCCGCAAATTTGGAAGAAATGAAGGGTCGATTGAAGGGTCGGCTGAACCATTTCTAGTGAAGATATACTAACTATACAACTAACATTTGGTAGCACCAATTATACGACCGTAACCTATAAAATTTTCACATATGTTACTTGCAATTTGACTCAATTAACATATGGATCCCTAAGAAAAACATGGATGAATTTAGTGGTTTCCGATACAAAGGAATCGTGAGCAGACATGTCAAGAATATCAACACAAGAAACAATACTCTAACGAGCAGCCTCAGGCTCTGCCTTCTAAGTAAGCCAGGATCTTGTGTAGAATTATTGGTAAGATAATTTGCAATGGAAGACTTGACAATAAATTCGACTTTGAGATATGTACTCGAATTGAATATGACATATGTCCCTTGTCCGTCAACTATATAGTTCACGATACCCCCAAACAAGGAAAAGTAAGACATCATCAAAAAAACTACACCCATTGATATTAATTTTTTTTTAGGAAATCAAAAAGAAGTTTAAGTTATCAACGCAATCAATGAATAAAATAAATTTTAAATAGTTGTTTGAGTTTATGTACATCTAAGGAAGCTGGTAACTTATGAAATATGACAACAGTTATTTAGAAGTTTATGTGTGAATACAATGGGAGACGTTGTAACTCGGTCAATGCTTTAAGCAGGCTTAACAAAACTTTGTCTTATCATAAATACGTAAAGTTTAGGAAATCTTGTGATGTATGTTTTGTCAACAGAATAGTTAACATTAATATGGTGTTTAACTAATTCGGCCAATGTTTAAGGAATCTTGTGATGTATGTTTTGTCAACATAGTGGTCATTAGTAATACTTTGTTTAACTAAATCCGGCACTCTAAGTAAGGAAAATGCCAAGTATATTGGTGATATGAGATTGTAAGAGAATTAAAAGGAGATATATAATAGATTGGTGATATGATATATAGAGATAAATTAATGATGTGGTGTGGTGTACTATTAATTTTTTTTAATAATATATTAAATTTTTACAAAAAAAAAAAGGTAGTGTGTGTGCGTGTAAGAACAAAATATTAAAATAGTCAATTTATTTCTTTAGATTTATAAAATTTACTACGAATTATTATTATTATTATAAAAAGTTGTACCAAATCATTAAATTTGGAGTATAGTAGACAAATTTATATTTGTAATATATTATTTTTTTTATGAAAATTATGTGCGTGCGTCTGGGTGTGAGAGATAATTTATTAACAAGCGTTTTTATCATTATAAAAATTTGCACCAATACTTTTAATCTGGAGAGCAGTAGATAAATTAATATTTGTAATATTAATACAAGTAATAAATAACTCAATATTTAGGCAATAACTTCCAGTATATTATATCTGATCAAGGAAAAATCATAGATATACAATCACTTAAATATATTCTAGTTAAAAGCAAAACATATCTATCTAATTTCACCATCAAAGTATTCTTCACTCCAGTATGGCTCATTTTCACCATTGATTTTCCAAAGTTAACAGTAAACAAGTTGGATCAAAGAATTCCCCGACCGATTTTCATATTCTAAAGTAAAATATGTCAAATCTATTTTGAATCTAGTTGTCCAAAGGAACATTGTTTGAAGCATCACTATTTTGGGGATATAACATATGTAAATTTGGAAGAAATGAAAGGTCGGATGAACCATTTATAGTGAAGTTATACTGACTAAACAACTAACATTTGGTAGCACCAATTGTACGACCGCCACCTATAAAATTTTCACATATGTTACTTTGCAATTTGACTAAATTAACACATGGATCCATAAGAGAACATGGATGAATTTAGTGGTTTCTGATACAAAGGAATCGTGAGCAGCTTGATCAAGAATATCAGCACAAGAAACAACATTATAACGAGCAGCCTCGAGTTTTTCCTTTGCATCATGAATAACGCAGTAACCTTTTAAATTGAGGTTTAGATTTACTTTCCTCTCGATGTCATAACCTGCAATAAGAATAGAGGCGCCACAACCTTTAACAAAACAACCATGGAATTGCATTCTAAGTAAGCCAGGAGCTTGTGTAGAATTAGAGTTAGGATAAATTGCAATGGAAAACTTGACAAAAAATTCAACTTAGAGATATGTACTCGAATTGAAGATGACATATGTCCCTTGTCTATCAACTATTCAGTTCACAATGCCCCCAAACAAGGAAAAGAAAGCCATCATTAAAAAAACTACACCCATTGATATTAATTTTTTTTAAGGAAATCAAAAGGAAGTTTAAGTTATCAATGCAATCAATTAATAAAATAAAGTATAAATAGTTGTTTGAGTTTATGTACATCTAAGGGAGCTGGTAACTTATGAAATATTACAACAATTATTTAGGAGTTTACGTGTAAAAAATTAATATACTATACTAAAAAAAATTAATAGTACAAACAAATTTAATGATGTGGTGTGGTGTGGTGTACTATTAAATTTTTTTAGTATAGTATATTAATTTTTTACAAAAAATATTTAGTGTGTGTGCGTGTAAGAACAAAATATTAAAATAGTCAATTTGTTTGTTTATATTTATAAAATTTACTACGAATTATTATTATAAAAAGTTGTACCAAATCATTAAATTTGGAGAACAGTAGACAAATTTATATTTATAATATATTAGTTTTTTATGATAATTGTGTACGTACGTGTGGATGTGAGAGATAATTTATTAACAAGCATTTTTATCATTATAAAAATTTGCAGCAATAATTTTAATTTGGAGAATAATAGATAAATTAATATTTGTAATATTAATACAAGTAATAAACAACTCAATTTTAGACAATAACTTTCAATATATTGTATCTGATCAAAAAAAAAACCATAGATATACAATCACTTAAATCTCTTCTAGTTAAAAGCAAAACATATCTTTCTAATTTCACCATCAATAGTATTCTTCACTCCAATATTGCTCATTTTCACCATTGATTTTCCAAAGTTAACAGTAAACATGTTGGATCAAAGAATTCCCCGACAGATTTTCATATTTGTAAAGTAAAAGTTGTCAAATATATTTTGACAGTGGTTGTCCAATGAAACAGTGTTTGAAGCATCATTATTTTGAGGATATAGCATCTGTAAATTTGGAAGAAATGAAGGGTCGATTGAAGGGTCGGCTTAACCATTTGTAGTGAAGTTATACTAACTTAACAACTAACATTTGGTAGCACAAATTGTACGGCCGCCAAACAAGGAAAAGAAAGACATCATTGAAAAAACTACACCCGTTGATATTAATTTTTTTTAAGGAAATCAAAAAGAAGTTTAAGTTATGAACGCTATCAATGTATGAAATAAAGTGTAAATAGTTGTTTGAGTATATGTACATCTAAGGAGCTGGTAAGTGACGAAATATGACAACAATTATTTAGGAGTTTATGTGTGAAATCAATGGGAGGTGTTGTAACTCGGTTGATGCTTTATGCAAGCTTAACAAAATTTAGTCTTATCCGGAATTCATAAAATTTAGGAAATCTTGTGATGTATATTTTGTCAATAGAGTAGTTAACATTAATATTGTGTCTAACTAATTCGGACAAAGTTTAAGGAGTCTTGTGATGTATGTTTTGTCTACATAATGATTATTAGTAATACTTTCTCTAACTAAATTCGGCACTCTAGGTAAGGATAATAGCAAGTATATTGGTGATATGAGATTGTAAGAGAATTAGAAGGAGATATATAATAGATTGGTGATATATATATATATATATATATATATATATATATATATATATATATATATATATATATATATATATATATATATATATATATATATATATATATATATATAGGGCTTATCACATGAGAATGACTTTTTATATGAGAATGTGAGAATGAATCTGAACCATTGAATTTTAAAATAAATGGTGGAGATTATGATTGAATCTTTTTTTTCTCTCTCTTACTTCATTTATTTTAATAATGGGGGAGAGAGAAAAAAAGATTCACTTCTAATCTCCGCCATTTATTTTAAAATTCAATGGTTCAGATTCATTCTCACATAAAAAAGTCATTATTATATGATATGCCCTATATATATATATATATATATATATATATATATATATATATATATATATATATATATATATATATATATATAAAATATATATATATATATATATATATATATATATATATATAAATATATAAATATATATATATATATATATAAATATATATATTTATATATATATATATATATATATATATATATATATATATTTATATATATATATATATATATATATATATATTTATATATATATATATATATATATATATATAAATATATATATATATATATATATATATATATATATATATATATATATATATATTTATATATATAGGGGATGTATCAAGTAGGAGGATTTTTAAATAAGAGATAAGAGGATTATATATATATATATATATATATATATATATATATATATATATATATATATATATATATATATATATATATATATATATATATATTAATGATGTGATGTGATGTGGTGTGGTGTGGTTAACATTATGATCACAATATATTTCATGTTCCTAATATCATAAGGAGTTTACTTTGTGCAAGTCATTTTTCTAAAATCAATAGTGTTTTATTTGGGTTCCATTTTGACACGTGTGTTATGAAAATTCGTATTATTAAGGAAATATTACTTCAAAAATAGCATGGCAATTAATACTATATGAAGGAGGTTGAGCTTATTGATAACGAAGGGGTGGTGTTAGTCTGTGTGAATAATACTAGGCCTAAAGAATGGAGAGTTTATGTAAGTTAGAAAAAAGAAAGCAAATGTGAAATTGGTGTGACTGCTTAGTTAATAGTTAGTTAGAATATTCCCTAATAATCAAGAATGTGAAGGGAATTAGTGGTTATGGGGATTTTTCTGATCACCTTTTTGGTTAGACAATGAACTACTCACTAAGGAGCATTGCTCCAGTGTTACCTTTATGTTTAATACTTTAGTATTATAAAAAGTTATATTCATGCTCTATTAATTGGTCCGGTCTACCTAGTTCATGCACATCAGAATGACTGAAAGACTTACCGAAGAACGTATGAGTCATATTGAGGAAGGTGTGGTTGGTTTGTGTTATCATCGTATGATGAATTTATCATAGCAACAAAGAAGCTGGAATTACGTGTTTTCATTGTTAAGGATCTAGTAGCATGGATTACACATGTTGAAATATTTTTTGAGGTTCAAAGTGAAATTATGGCCTTCAGACTCAAGATGTCATATAATTTGTTGGGACATTTGATCTTAAACAACATTCAACAGATAGGTATTCATGAATTAAAACAACGATGGAATGTAATTAAACATACATAATTATCAACCCAATTCACTGTACAACAACACCTAATCTGAGGGCTACCAAGCCAGGAAGGAAATCTACTATTAGTAACATATCAAATAAGATGTCCTGCAAAGATCATTAATAAGAAAAGGGTATGTTAGAACTATTGAGTACACACTTTTTAACATGAAAACATGGATGACCAAGTCTAGAATGCCATAAAGAATATCAACTATTTAAATTGTTGGAAACCAAATTAACTTAAGGTAAGTTTTGTGCTGTAATTCCAATGGGAACTACTGGTCGAGGTGCTTGGTCAAGGAACATGATATAGAGGCCATTGGTAAAGCGGGAATATAATTGTTTATAATACTAAAATATTCAACAGAAAATTAACATCAGAGCAAAGCTAACAAGTGAGAAGTTCACTACTTAACTAGAAAGGTGATCAGAAAATAATTCCATAAGCACTAATTCCAATTACACTCCTATTTATTGGAGAATGTGCTAACTAACTATCAGCTACGCATTCACGCCTATTTCATGTTGCTTTCTTTTTATTTCTTACATAAACTCTAAATTAGTTGGACCTAGAATTATTCACGCTCACTAACTCTTCCCCTTTATTATCAATGGGTCTATCCTCCTTCCTATCATCACATCCTTCTTCAACATTAGCCTTGTCCTCAAGGCTAAGGTCAAGAAATTGGCTCTTCAACAATAAATCTTCTTTCCAAGTAGCATTACCAACGTCCATACCTTCCCTCATGTGACGTAATGCTTTGTTCCTATCTCGCAACTATTGTGCCACAACTTTAACATGAATCTCACCACTACTACGAAAAAAGGCTTACAACAACGGTTGAGAAATATATATAATCACGCAATACCTTGTGTTGTTATGTAGTGTATGACTGTATATGTGTTACTTATAATCACAGTCTAGTGACCATTGTAGTAAACTAGAAAGTGAGTTCCCTATCACAACAGTTGTGTCAAACAACCGTTGTGATAGACATAAAGGTCATGGGCTTGATTCTCAACAATATCGTTTTGTATTTATTGTGGACAGCGTGCAAGATATTACAACGATTGTGTTATATAATTGTTGTGAAATTTTATGCATAATTAATAAATATAATCCTACTTTTATAATTTTTCCTTTTAACCTGTATTTTTATGGACCATATCACAACAGAACAAATAACTCGCAGTTGTGATAAAGTTATCATAATAATAATAATTGTATCATAATAATACTAAAATTTGGATTAAGAACCCAAAATTGTATATTACTTCAAAACCAAATTGTCACAAAACAACCTACAATTTACACATTAGATAACATCATATACTTGTACCTTGATCTCTTGGTGTCTTGACTCTTGCTCATTTTAACCATTGATTTTCCAAAGTTAACATTAAACAAGTGTGATATATCCATGTAATTAGAGGAGTAATCAGATCAGTTTGGACCAGTTTTTGGTCAAAAAATGGTCTGAGTCAATGATATTTCCATCGGTTTTGTTTGGTTCAGTTTTCAACATTTTTCAAAAATGGAATCGAACCAAACTAACCGGTTTGTTTTGATTTGGTTTGATTTGATTGATCTGTTTACAATGTTTTTTTTTTAAACATTATATTCATCAGTATATTCTCCACTATCGCGTTTTTTGGTGTATTTTATGCTATTATTTTTTAAAATAATACATTTTATGTCATTTATTTCATGCTTTATTTTTTCAAACAAATTTCAAGTTTCTCTTAATCCATACGTAATAGTGACATGATTTCTATTTCATCATGAAATAAGTTCACTATCAAATATAAAAGTTAACACTTGGCATAAGAATGTTGGAAGGGATTTCAAAGCTTAACAAAAAGAACACAATAAAAAACACATCAATTAACATGGTTCACACCTCAAACACGTATCAAAACTATTTTGTAACAAGCCTAAAAGGAATTTTGTTGTTGAAGAAGAAGAAAAAAAAAGGTATATATATATATATATATATATATATATATATATATATATATATATATATATATATATATATATATATATATATATATATATATATATATATATATATATATATATGAAAGGAATTTTGTTGTTGAAGAAGAAGAAATAAAAAAAAAGGTAAAAAAAAAATATACATATGAAAATTAACAAAGAGAGTTTATACATGAAGAAGACGACCATAACATATCAGAACGTCAGTTGTGAGAGAAACAATGGTTGTGGGCAGCAGTTCAGTGAAAGCATGTTTTTTGTGACTTATAGTTTTTACTTTCTATGTTTTAGATGAGTGTTTTGCTGAAAGGAATGAAGTGTAAACAAAGATGGATAATATTTTGGACCGATAAAAAATCAGAGTTTAACGATGGGTGGAACAAAATATTTAAAGCGTTATTATTTTCATTGGTTCGGTTGATTAGTTTTGCAGTTCCTAAAAACTAAAACCGAGAACCGAACCAAACCGCATAAATTTTTATTGGTTTGGTTCAATTTTAGAACTAAGCCAATAATAATCAATTTTATTTTGGTTTGGTTTGGATTATCGATTTAATTGGATTTTTTTGATCCACTTACCCCTGTAATTAGTAATTATGCACAATTGTTTTGGTGAAGAATCAATTCATATTGCCTGGTCTGATTGAAGATTTCCCTGGCTGATATTTAGATTTGCAAAGTAAGAGTTGTCAAATCTATTTGAAGCATCGTTATTTTGGGGACAAAACATATGTAGTTTTTGAAGTGACAAAGGGTCAATTGAAGGGTGTAATGAGTCATATGCAGTGAAGTTATACAATATGCAACTGAACATCAGACATTTGGTAGTACCAATTTTATGGCTTCCACCTATACTTAGATTTCCAAATGTGATATACCTTCCTCGAATAAAAATTAATAAACCATTATTGAATTTGTGACTTCTTAATCATCCATGCAAACACTTGATTTTTCTAAACATTTTAAACTTCAAAAAGTAACCAAGTCTTAAGAATTAATAGACATGTATGATTAATTTTTATAAAAAAAACATTAAAAAAAATATTTGGCAAAATAATTTCTATTATTTGAATCTATAATCAATTTAAAAGTAGGCTTAAAATTAGGTATCAAGATTTTATTTGCTATATAATAATGAGGATGATATGAAAGTAAACATTATGCACACAAATTAAAAGAAGATACTTGATGACTTGTACATATATATTTTGAATGTCACTTTGTTTTTTTAACACTTAAATATTAATAATATAAAAAAATCACATTTTATAAGCTAAATCATCACTTTATGCTAAATAATTATATATTTATAATGTCAATTGTGTAGGTTAATCTCAAATACATACCAACTAGGGTGACAAGGTCTTTAGGTTTAAGCAAGTTACGAACATATGAAGCATGTGACACGCGGCCGTCTCTGTGTCGAGTAGGCCCTTGCCAACTCAGTTTACGGGTGCAGTTACCATGCATAGATAAAAATTATGTACTATGCATAGATTATTATAGACCTTTAGATCAAATTCTAGACATCAATTGTTATTACTCAATACTCAATACTCAATACTGGATTAAAAACATGATCCAATAACTTATGTAGGCTTATGCATGATGCATAAGTAAATCCTTATGCATATTTGCTAAAGCCTCAGCCCACAACTCTTCAATACAATATATAAATAAAATTATATTTATATCTATTAAACTTATTATGCAAAAATGAGTTAATTGAAAATGCATTTAGTTAATTACCATGACAATGAAATCAAGAGGAGCCAAACAAGAGTATCCTACCAGAGACAACACCTGGATAGGAAGCCTCGAGCATTGCCTTCATATCATCAATAACCCCGTAACCTTTTAAACTGGGATTTAGAATTGTTGTCCTCTTGATGCCAGAGTCAACAATAAGAATAGAGGCGTCACAACCATGAATAAAACAGTGGTGGAAATGCATCTTAAGTAAGTTAGGAGCCAATGTAGAATTAGAGGTGAGGTGATTTGCATCGGTGCAATTGATAATAAATCCAGCTTCATGACACGTACTTGAATAGAATTCAACATGTATCCCTTGTCCATTAACTATGATGTTCACAATGCCCTAAAAGAGGAAAATAAAAATAGAATTGAAAAACTACCTTGTTGATATTAAAACTTGCTAAAGGAAATAAAAAATAAGTTTAAATTATCAATGTAATCTGTGAATAAAATGAAAATTTATGTGACAAAATGAAGTATAAATAGTTGTTTGAGTTTAAGAGAGGTGGTAACTTATGAAATATAATAACTGTTTAGGAGTTTAGGTTTGAATGTAAGGGGGAGGTTG
This sequence comes from Vicia villosa, assembly GCF_029867415.1. NCBI lineage: Eukaryota > Viridiplantae > Streptophyta > Magnoliopsida > Fabales > Fabaceae > Vicia > Vicia villosa. Next base: position 13,524,275 of record NC_081184.1, on the reverse strand, counting down.
TAACTGAGTTTATCTTCAAGCAAGCTTACCAAAATTTTGTCTTATCATAAATTTGGAAAGCTTAGAGAATCTTGTTATGTATGTTTTGTCAAAAAGTGATTAATATAAATACTGTGTCTAATTAAATTTGTCAAAGTTTAGGAAATCTTGTGATGTAAGTTTTTGTCAATAAAGCAGTTAACATTAATACCGTGTCTAACTAAATTGAGTACTCTGGGTAGGGAAAATGTTGGGTATATTACTGATGTGAGAAATAAAGAGATATGAAAAGAGATATGTGATAGATTGGTGATGTCATAGATAAAGATAGATTGGTGATGTGATTGGTATACACACACGAATCAATTGGTGATGCGTAAGGGCTATCGTTCCAAATCTCTCACTAGGGTCAAGTCGTACTTCATCATCTGAGAATGCTTTGAGAGAGAATGAAACTTGATTAAATGTTGGCTTAATTAAGAGACTATGGTGTAGCGAACCTTTGAGATACACGAGTATAATTTTAACTGCAATCCATTGGTTTTCTGAAGGATGAGATGAAAACTGACAAGCCTTGTCGACAACAAAGCTCATTTCAAGTGTTTTAATATAAGCATATTACAGTGCTCTTATTATAGACATGTAAAAATTAGGCCTACTAAGATAGTCTAAACCATGCCTTGACAATTTTAGATTCGATATCATTGAAGTGGGCATTCCTTTGGCCTTGCCCAAATTTGCTTTTGAGAAAATCCCTGATTTATTTAGCTTGAGGGCAAAATAAAGACTCGTCCGACTATTGACTAACCTCTATGTCTAATAAATATTCTAGATTACCCAAATGTTTGCTATTTTGAAGAAAAAAATAAGGAGAAGTTTGAGTGGACAAGCGAGTGCGAGGAAGCACTCTCAAACTTAAAGGCCTTCTAGGCATCAATGCCCATCTTAATACACTCAGTATCAGGTTCAACCCTCTATTTAAATATATTTTTACTCACAAGTTAATGTGCTTTGTGTTCATACAAGAGAAAGACAAAATGGAGCAACCTGTCTATTTCATAAACAAGGTGTTCAAAGACGATGAGGCCAATTACTAGAATATTGAAAGACCCACTAGAAGGAATTCTCAATTTAGTAAAGAAGAGAACAAGGCAAAACTTTAATATGTAATATACCTGATTGACGAGACCTCAGGTATCACCCATAATAGGAAATTCTCCGCCAATTAAAGGGCCACTAAAAGGTACAACTTAAAGTGGTACTAAGAGAAACACATGGGGTGGCCTCATACTTAGACAAGTGTGAGGTCAAATGAAGTGTTTCAATGATGTCAAAATGTTTCGTTTATGCTTAGAAGTAACCCTAGTCGATAGGAAAAAGAAGGAAGCATGAAGGATCTTAAGTATTGGCATTTTTGGATGTGTCAGGTGCATAGGTCGACCTATAGATTGTTCAAGTCGACTCATGATTACAAAAATGGGCAGTTTTGTGAGTTTCAGAAGCTCAAGTCGACCTACATATTGTTCAGGTTGACTCGTGGTTTTTTGGTGCAGCCTCGGGTTTGCTCAAGTCGACCCACGGGCCGACGCATCCTGGAAATCAAAATTGCAAAACAAAGGTCGACACATGCAACTTTGGGAAAGCCTCGGGTTTGCTCAGGTCGACCCATAGGTCAACACATAGCTTACAGATTTTCTCTCATAACAGTCTCAGGTATGCTCAGGTCGACCCCCTCAGCTGCTCAGGTCGACCTGTCGATCAGAAAACCAGATTTTTGTTTTTCACTTATTGCTTTGGCTTTGGATAACGTATATAAGTTTGGTTGGTTATTTCATTCGGTGAAGAACAAGAAAAGTGAAATAGATACACAAGGCTTTAATCATCTTCAACCTCTCATTCATCCATTGACAACTACACATAACAATTTTTGTCGATCAAGGTGAAGAGCGTGTGTTGATAACGTTTGGAGGTAGATTGAGTTCTTGTTCAGGTTACGAGATTGTGGGTTTTTCTTGAATAAAATATGAGATTTTTGTCCTCTAAGATCATTGGGATTTGGGGCTTTTTTTACAATTCTCCGCTTCATCAATATTCAGTCGTGCTTAAGGGATTGAGGAATCCGAGGTTTGCTCAACAAGGTATCAACAATCGGAGGATAGAGAAGGAAGAATTGGGGTCACGATCTTGGGATCAAATCATTCGAGTAGAAGGTTTGAGAAACGAATTGGGTTCTCAACAAGGTAGCTACAAACCAGAGGTTTATCAAAGATCGGTGACACACTTGGTTCAGTTCAAATCAAGGGAAAGAAGAATATTGTTTCAATTTTCTGCATTTGTAGTTGGTTGTGGGTAACATTTCTTCTCTGGTAAACACTTTGCAATTCAATACCATATATCCTAATTCTAAGTTTAGAATTAGGGGCAGACGTACCCTACGCGAGGACGACAAAGGGAACTCCCTAAACAAATCGTGTGTTACTTTTCCTTATCGCACTTTACTTTCTTTTAGCATAATTTTTGTTTGTGTGAGCTGATAGAATTTGGTGAACTTTGCACACCAAGTGTTTGACAAAATTACACGCACAAATTATTGTTATTACGTTGATATAGGTCATTGGTAGTAATATTCTAAAGTGCCACAAGTAAGTCAATTGATAAAAAAAGCGTTGATTCATTTTTTCATCACTTTGGTTTAGCATATACGGTATTTTCAATAAAGGATTGTGTCATACCCCAAAATTTGCCCACCATATTTTTATACTAAAGCTCATTTGAGTATCAGAAGCTCAAGACTTGACTGACTGTGCACTCTCCTAAACAACAACCCACAACTAGGGTTTTGCTTCTCTCCCAGAAAAATCAATTTCTGATGCCCCAAGTGGACTTCATAACCTCTCATATGCCTCAAAGGATCCTCATGTCAATTTTCGAGCTCTGATTCAAAAGATTGCTCACCCAATGGCCCAAACGATCAATAATCGACTAGTTGACCTAAAAGTCAAACTAGGGTCAAACCACAGTCAAAACTTCTGATTTTTGGTCAACATCCTTATAATGAAGTATTATTCATCATTTGATCAAGGATTGATCATGATGCATCAAGGAAAGCTCTGAAATCATCAAAAACCTAAGTTTCTAAATTAGGGTTTCATAAGAGAAAGTCAACCCAACTTTGACTAGCCATAACTTGCACATGGAACATCAGAAATTTCACATGCCAATGCCAAAAATGCTTCGTTTAAGAGATATGTGCCAATACATTATAGGTCCTGTTGAAAGTCAACCAAAAGTCATCTTTTTCAAAAGAGCGTACAAGGAGCATGGAAAATTATTTTGACATGGGACCAAATACATTGGTTAAAGGACTCCTTAAGGTTTCTAAAAAGTCCAAGAACTTGAAAAAATGTTGAAATATGAGGAAATGGTAAGGTGAACAAGTTCACCTATTTTCAAGGGCATGCATGAAGAGAAAAAGCCCAAAACTCCAAATATTTCCAAATGGGTTTACTGTTGCACCCCAAAATTTTCCCTCTTTATTTGAGCTATAAGTTAATAATGACGTTTATTTCGTCATTCATAAATTGAAGAAAAAATAAAAAAGAGTCTTCATGGGTTTAAGAAGATACGGTGTGAAATGTGGTTTAAACAGTGTAAATACGAGAAAATTCATAAGTCCTATCTGGAAGGTGATATGAGCTAAGTTCTCACTTAGCCTTGACTGTTTCTAGGATATCTACAACTTTCGTGTTCGGCTCGGAAGCCAATTCTTTGAGGAAGGTTGCAAGATTTGCAAATTACTTGAGGTTTCGTAGTGAAAAACAGTGCTGAATGTAGGGTTTCGGATCTCAGAAAATTCATATCTCCCTATCCGCTTGTCGGATTCGCTTGAAAATTTAACTGGAGCTCCGTGTCATCATTACCAAAATTTTATATGTTCGGAACGAAGGCCAATTATGCACGGAAAATTCCCAGAAATTTAAGGATCATCGTGTTGTTTCGTTAAAAAGTGAATTTTCGAATATGCCGCGCCGAGGTCGAAAATTCATAACTCCTTCGATTTTTATCGTATGAAGTCCATTCAGGTGGCATTTTCTCGGAAATTTTGTTAGCTTCGATTCTTCTTCACACATGCTTGTTCAGATTTTGAGCCGAAGATGGAGTTTTATCGAGTTCTTTGAGCGGTACTCACAAAATTTTGCACAGTCGCGCCAGATGAATCAATGTTTCTCGTCATTCAAACGCGCGTAATTTCTTCATTGCTTATCGGATTGAGACGATTCTCGCGGCGACGAGTCACGAATTTGGTCATCTTCGTAATGGTCTTGGTTTCGTTCCGGAATTCAGAGCCAAACCGAGTTTCCTTAAAAACGAGTCAAAAAGGAGACAATTAAGGGCGTTTTGGGCATTTCACCACTGACACTATATAAGTCATTTTTCTTCACATTCTCTCAAAAACTTCAATTTCACCCAAAAGATCAAAAACACTTTCTCTCAATTCTCTCTCAATTTTCTTGGATCAAAACCACAAAAATTAACAAAAACTTCATCAATTCAAGATCAAATCTCAAGAACAAATGAAGATCAAATCAAGAGTGAAGAATCTCCTCTCTCATTGATCATCAAATCTGAATCTCTCTCTCTCCCAATGCTTGGGCACACCATTCTCTCCCTCACATCTCTTGGATTTCATTCGTATTCGCGTCGTGTTCGTGTTCGTGTTCATCCGATCTCATTCTCTTCATTCGATCCGGTAATTTCACTACAAACCTTGCTAGATCATTGATTTTGTTGCTTAATTCGACATTGATCATGATGATTTTTGATTGTGGATGATGATTCTATGATAATTGATGATGATAATTGTTTATTGATTGAAAGATTTGTGTTGATCTTGATTATTTGATTGAATTTGAGATTTATCGTTGAATTGTTGATGATGCTACATGCATGTTGCTTATGATCCAAGAAATGGCATGCTAAGTGTTCGATAATTTGAATGTGTGAAGCATTTGTGCTTAACTTTGAGTTCTAGCATGTGATAATTGATTGTGGAATGATAATTCATGATGCCTACGCTAAATTGATGCTATTTGAGGTTTGATAACGATTGCTCTTGATGATATAATCACAATGCTTACGATTCAATGCTTGCATGCTAATTGTTCGATAGAATGTTTAATTTTACTCTCAAAGACTGATCAATTTGCTGAATAATGTGTTTGCTCTCGACTCATAGAATTGCATGTTTGATATTTGCTTGTATGTTGAACATTCATGAAGGATGGTATCATGTTTCCTTGCGAGAAAACTCAATTTTTGGCAATTGGCACTATTAGGTCGACCCAGGGTGAGTTTAGGTCGACCTAAAACCTTCATTTTGGATTATGGCACTGTTAGGTCGACCCAGGGTGAGTTTAGGTCGACCTGGAGCTGTTTCTTTCGATTTTGGCACTGTTAGGTCGACCTAGGTCGAAGGTAGGTCGACCTATTTTTGCTTCATTTACTTCCTAACTTCAATCTTTCATATCTTTTGACTCGCAACTCCGATTTGTGCGTTCTTTATACCGTTGGAAAGCTTGTGAAACGTGATATCTTGTGAGATGATTGGCATTGATTTATTGTGGTTTATTCATATTTTTTTTCCCCTTGACATTTTGTTGTTCATTTCATGTTTGCATTAGTTATTCATTTTCTCTTAGATTAGAATGCAATAACGCAATTTCGATTGCGATGTTTTGTTATCTCTAACTTGTGTGCTAGTATGCAAGGCTTTTGGATAGTCACCGATCGACGCTTATTACATGAGTGTTCCTCTTTATTTACGGGACACGATCTCATTCACTCGCATCGTGTTCTCATCTTGGAGAACACGTCTCTATTACTTTATGTCTGCTTGTTTGGTTTGCTTGTTCCTCTTGCAGGTGTATTGTGATTATGCTCGGCGTGCATGTCGACCTTTGTGTGCTTTCATGGCTAATCAGTATGCTGACTATTTGCTTTTGTTGTGCTAGCTCGCTCGCGGGATCCTAGTTTCCTTGCTCTCTTCGCTTTAGTTTACGGATCATCATCCGTTTGGTATTGATTTTGTTTCATTTTATTTCTCTCGCACTTTATCGCTTTCTAGCATCATCCTATAACATGAGAAGTAGGACTTAGACATGCATCTGGCCAAGCCCTCGAAAGAGGCTCTGTTTTTGTTGGTGTGTTTATATTTGTGCTTTGCGGCAGGGAGTCACGGTGTAATAAGTCCTATATGGCACTCCGTTAAGTCCTCATGGAAGGCACGCGGAAAGGGTTAGCAATCAACCCCCGCCTAGTCTCATCAAGTCTGTTCAGTATGCGCACGCTACGCGTGGCTCGCTTCTGAACCTACACAAGATCTTGTTATCGAGTATGTCAGGAAAAGGGTTCATGCAGCCGGACCCCCGCCTTTCCTATAGCTCGCGTTGTTCGACGTTGACGCTTGGTGTACGCACGCACCATTTTCCTTTCGGATCCATGACGGCTTGTTTGCTGAGAGGGATCTGCTCCTCTTGTCTATGGCCCGATCATTCTCGTGAGGTCTAATGCTTGGTTGACTCGGGTGATTCACTCCCCTTGGCTATGGCGGGACCGCTTTTCTACCATTCGGTCAGCACCGTTGATTTGTTTGCTTTACGAGCGGAGCTTATTTGTGTGATATTATTGTTTGCTCCCCCTTTTCCTCGTAGGCTGATAGCTTAGTTTAGACTTGTACCCTTTTTATGATAACATTAGGTAGCAAGCTTTTCCCCGTAGCTTAGGTTTTCCTCATGCATTCTTTAAAACACAAACCACACTCTTTGATTTTCTTTTCTTAAGAGCTTGTTATTTCCGCTCCATTCCCAAGCATAAGTCTCCAAAGGTCGAGCAGCGGAGTGTGAATGTAACTCGTTCACCTAAAAAACACAAAAACAAACAGAAATTAGTTTGCCGAGCTACGGTACCTCTGATTCCTCAAAAAGGATACGTAGGCAGCAGGGTAGGGCCCGCACGAGTATAACTCTTTCTTTTCCCTACATTTTGCATGCATTTTAGTCCAGGTTAGCGCAGTTTGCTTATACACCCATAGATTTAGACACTAGCGTGGATACCATCGAGTACGATGGGCGTGAGAGTTGAACACTAGCATTGTTACCATCCGAAGCAATCACAGAGGTGAATTCGAAAATGACCTCTTTGAATTGTTTTGTGAGAATCATGGGATTAATCATAATTTTTCCGCACCTCGCACTCCACAACAAAATGGAGTGGTGGAACGTAAAAATCGTGTTTGGAAGAACTCAGAAGAACTATGATTAATGAACACGGGCTTCCTAAATATTTTTGGACTGACGCCATAAATACGGCTTGTTATGTTTTGAATAGGATTCTAATACGTCTTATTCTAAACAAAACCCCATATGAACTTTAAAGGGTAAGAAGCCAAATATCTCACACCTTCATGTTTTCGGATGCAAGTGTTTTATTCTAAACAATGGAAAAGAAAACCTTGGCAAATTTGATGCAAAAGTGGACGAGGGTATCGTCCTAGGATACGCTCAGCCTAGTAAAGCTTATAGGGTATACAATAATAGATTACATATCGTTGAAGAGTCCGTACATGTGTCCTTTGATGAGTCTTATCTGAAATCAGTCGGAAAAGGTATTGTGTTTGATGGTGCAGGTATCTCGTTTGAGAGTATACTAAAAGATTCGGATGCTAAACTTGATGAAGAAAAAGATTGCCTCTTACCTGAGAAAATTGAAGAGGAATCAAATCAAGCACCCAAAAAGAAAGTGGAAGATCACCCAAGTAATGAAAGTGATCTCCCTCTTGAATGGAAATCCTCAAAGGATCATCCTATGGAAAATATCCTAGGAGACATCTCAAAAGGAGTCACAACACAGTCAAAGATAAGTAACTTTTGTTATTATTATGCTTTCGTCACTCAAATTGAGCCTAAAAACTTCAAAGATGCCTTAGTCGATGAACATTAGTACTTAGCAATGCAAGAGGAACTAAACCAATTTAAGAGAAATGAGGTTTGGGATCTTGTCCCTCATCCGCGAGACCATCGAGTAATTGGCACTAAATGGGTGTTTAGGAACAAACTAGACAAAAACAAAATTATTACTCGCAACAAGTCCCGTCTTGTTGCTCAAGGGTATAGTCAAGAGGAAGGGATCGACTATGAGGAGACTTATGCTCTTGTCGCCCGACTCGAAGCTATACGCTTGTTGATTGCTTATGCATGCTCACAAGATTTTAAGCTATATCAAATGGATGTTCAGAATGCATTTTTAAATGGCTATACTAATGAAGAAGTGTATGTATCTCAACCTCTCGGCTTTGAGAAATTTGATTATCCCAACCATGTCTATAAGCTTAAACGTGCCTTGTGGAACACTCCAAATCTACCTGGTAAATTATAAGCGAAAATCAGAGTAATTTAAAAACTTTCAACATAAAATGGGATGTCACATTTCAACTTAAAACCACAAAAAACTTGTAATTCATTTAACATGGATACATAGCATTCGGAAAATACCACGTTATTCAATAACTTCCAACTTCAACTTATAAATTAGAATCAACTTAGAAACATCTTTCATTTAACTTCAAATAAATGTTAGCTTAGAATACAACAACTTAAATAATAACGACTACCCCCCGAGTACTATGTATCAGAGCCAGACCCTCTTGACTTATCATAGAGCAACATAAATACTACAACTACACAATTTATCAACATAATACAACTTTGCTCATAACCAAACCATCAACAAAGCATAACAATAATTTCAACTTCGCAACAATAACATCAACACAGTATGCCAACTTTTTCATCATCACAACCACTCAAAAATACGACTTAATATGCGACTCAATCATATACAACTTTTATCACAACAAGGTTATCAATCAATCTTAACAAAATATTAATATTCACGACTATATCATCAACAGATAACAAAATTCACTTCACAATCACAACAATTCAAAATGTAACTCAATATGCAACTTCATGTTACGCGTATGCATGTTTTACTATTTGGAGTAAAACTCCCAACTTAAACATTTGCCACTTGGGCCGACTTAAAAATTTGCAATGGATGCGACTCAAATGATGCACATCCATAAATACAACATGAACAACACGTCACAACACACAACAACATCGTCTCAACAACATCAACTCAATGCCAAATTTCTATGGCAACAACAACATCATTACTATTATAGTAATTCATCACTCCTCAATCACGTCACTATGTCGTATCATCATACATTATTTCACTTCACAACATATCACAATACAACTTATCAACATTGACCATAGGGTCTACGATAACAACAACAATTTCCACATACTATCAACAACAACAACAACAATTTCATCATATTAACAACAAACATCAACAAATTCATCATTGTAATACGGTGAACTGACTTTTTAAATCGAAAATGTCGAGGTTAAGCATGAGTCGCCACCGACTTTTATTTATCCAAATTAATTAGAAAGGCTAAAAGAACAGGAAAAACCTTTTAAATTAAATAGGGTTCAGGGTAATTATGCAAAGGGAAGGTGTAAGGCACCCTTTGCATCCATGGTTATCCATGGGCTCTTAATTGCTTTGCTCTTTGTTTTCAGAAATGTAGAAGAAAAAGAATATGGACTTTAGCTCGTAAATGAGCGTAGCCATTTTGAAGGTTTATGAGAAAGAATATAAAAAAAGTTTTAGAGCAAGGCAAAGCAATTAGGGGCAATTACCTTATAGTTTAAAAAACGTTCTTTTAGCCTTTCAGGGGAAAGGGTCTATCCACGCCATAAGAGGGCAAGAAGCCTTTCATTTGGAGGTTGAAGGGTCATCGAGAGTTCGTTCGCCATAAGACTGTCCCATGCCATAGGAGGGCAGGTAATCTAAGGGAAGAACCAGAATAGCCTTTTCGTAGGCAGCCAGAGGATACCTCAGCCTTTTCGTAGGCAACTTCCGAGGGTCGAGATCATGTTTAGTGTATCGAAGGCAGCATCATTAGGGACCCATGATCTTAATCGAGGCAACATGGCTGAGGTATCCTCGTATTCGAGGGACTGACTATTCTGCAAAAAACACAAGGCAACGAGGCAACAAGGCAACAGAGAGGTTACCCCAAAAGCGTGCGTGGGTGCAACAATCACGTGATTAGATTCAGATATTTATCTTATAGTTAAGTGATTCTAATTGAATTAACAAGTTGCACTCCCTAGGGTTACTAACCACAACAATCAATATTGATAATCAAAGCAATAAAGGGAAATGGGAAAATGAAACCAGCGGGGGGAAAGGGAAATTGAAACCAGCGGGATAAACAGATTAATAAATTTAACATAAGTAATAATTTAAATCAGGATTTAGGGTTACCGATATTCGAAGCTTTGGCAATTGGCAAACCCTGAAAAAGTTTTAAAAATAGAAAGCAAAATATGGTGAGTGCATTATCAGTTCGGAGGCAAACATTGCTAACCCTAAAAATAAAAGATAAAGAAATTTAAAATAAATAGATAAATAAATAGATACTTAGCTTCGAACTTGATCTGATATGGTTGACAGTCGGAGGAAGCCTCGGGGTTGACCCTGAAAATATATGGCAAAAGCAAAGGCAGAAGAAAGTGTGGGTGTATGCAAGTTCAAAACCAGGTTTAAAGGGTAAACCCTAAAATAAAAGGGGAAAAAATAGACTTTGAAATTTAATTGAAAACTTAGCTTCAGATTTTAATCAGGCGTGTAGTCGGAGTGTATTTGAGAAGCAACTCTGAAAAGGCACAAAGAAATAAATATTTCGGTGTATGGAATGATCCTCGTAAACCCTGATTAGGTATAATTATAAATAAAAGAGAAGAGAAACAAATATTTTGAAAATAATATATATATTTTTATGAATAAAAGAGAAGAGAAAAAAACAATTAAAACATATATATATATATATATATATATATATATATATATATATATATACACATATTCATAATAAAAGAATGGTATAATTATAAATAAAAAAATTGAAAAAAAACTTAGCTACGATCCAGTGTAGCGTGCGTGCCTGGACCATGATGTGCCTGCAAGTTTCAGAATCGTTGGATCTGTCTGGATGATGATCAGACGGCTGGGAAGCGAAGGCACATGGTAGTGGGTGCGTCTTAAAGCACTGGAACCAATTCCGTGGGAAGAGAGAAGCGCGCCAAAATTGTTTCAAAGTGGCCACTCACGCGACGACACGTCGTCGTCTTCTCCACCAAAACCTGCAACAACTTCTTTTACACCTCCTTTTGCAAGAGCGCTGTAAAAAGCTTGTTTTTTACACCTGCGAAAAATAGCGAATAGGCCCAAAGACACAAAAATATTTCGCGAAGGTACCATCGCATTCGTATGACCCTCACGAATCTGATTATGGTCCTGATTTATTCAAAGGATACCTGTATCAAAAAGCCCTAAAAAAGGCTTCAAAACCCTATTATGGCATATCACTCTATACGGTATAAGAACGCGATTAAAATTCCAGAAACAACCATAACATCAAGGTGAACACAAATATACAATTGAATATGCTTAATGATGCTTGTATGATGTAAATCGAACAAAACTAAAAACGGACAAATCGTGGGCGATTAGAGATGATTCTTAACGTATTCCTTGCGTGTGAGGATTGGAATTCCTTCAGTGAACACCAAGGAACGTTTTGCAATCAACAAAAACACTTGAATTGTCTTGCAATTAGGAATTGGAACTTTGATTTTCTTGGAGTTCTTTGGCTGCAGGTTTGGGTTCTCTTGCAGAAAAATTTCGTCACCCTAGCATCTGGTCTGGCTCATGTACCTATAGAGATGATTTTAGGGCAACAAAATTGAACCAAGTCTCTTTGCATCTTGAGATTGAGTTTTGGGAAAATTTGATTGAAATATGCTTCCAAATCTTTCTAAAATTGTACTTTCTTGGGCTTCAAGCATTATGAACGAAATTAACTGATTGGTGGGAGAGATCTCATTCAATTCTTGACTTAAAATTAAAGCAAAATAAATCTTGCATTATTTTTATATTATATATAATTTAATCATGATTTTAATGAATTAAAACCATAAAATAATAAATAAATTAGTAAAAATAAAATGCTCTTGGTTCTAGCACGTGGATGGGCTTAGAATAAGGTTAGAACAAAAAGAACGCAAGCCCATTTGAAAATCTTTTGAATTTTGGACTTTTCTCCTTTTGTACACCCTTGAAAGTAGGTGAACTTATGCATCATGCCATTTCTTCATATCTCAATATTTTTTCAATCTTGTGGATTTTTTGGAAACCTTAGAGAGTCCTCTAACCAATGCCTTTGGTATCATATCAAAATGATTTTCCATGCTCCTTGTGTGTCCTTTTGAAAAAAGTGACTTTTTGTTGACTTTTGAAAAGGACCTATAATGTTTTGGTCCATATCTCCCAAATGAAGCATTTTTAGACTTGGCATGTGAGAGATAAATTTGTAGAGAATCCAATTTCCTTCAAAATGAGATTTGGATGGAAAATTTTGGATGTTCCATGTGAGAGTTATGGCTGGTCAAAGTTCAACTGACTTTTCCTATACAACCCCTAATTTAGAAACTTTTTGATTTGTTGATTTTTGATCTTTCCTTGATGAACCATGATCAATTATTGATCAAATGGTGAATGATACTTCAACACGAGGATCTTGATAAAAAATCAGGAGTTTTGACTTTACTTTGACCACCATTGACTTATAGGTTAACTTAGTCGACTGTTGACTTTCTGAACAATTGAGTGACCAATCCTTTGAATTGAGACTTGATACTTGTTATAGGGATAGTGTGAGATATATTGAGCCATATAGGATGCCTTGGAGCCATTGATTAACTGATTTTCCTTTGAATGAACCAAACCCTAGTTTCAGAGCCTTGTATAGGAGAGTGTGTCTTGGAGCTTTATGTACTGATTTGACTTTGTATAAGAGAAATAGTATGGGCAAATTTTGGGGTATGACAGCTGCCCCTGTTCAATTTTATTAAACCTGAGGATGTAGAATGGTTTAATACCAGTCGGAATCTAAAGGTGGAAGAGGATTGAACACTAGAATACCCAAGAATTTGCCCTAGCTGATGATGAAGGGACTTTTGTCGGAGATGGGCTTGGAGATTCCATCCAAGTGTATGACTGGGACGGGCTTAAGGATGCCATCTAGTTGAGCATGCATTAGACTATATTTGAAGTGTTTTGAGAAGTATTCGTTTGAATGTTGATCGTGCCATTACTGTTCGTAGTGGATGGATTAGATCTTTGAGAGTTAATCATGTCAGTACTGTTCGTAATATCTGAATTAGATTTTGGAAAGATGATCGTGTCTACACCGTTCGTGATGATAGAATTAGATTCTTTAAAGGTCGATCGTGTCAGCATCATTCGTAGTGACCGAATTAGATCTTGGGGAGATAATTGTGTCTACATCGTTCGTGATGATAGAATTAGATTCTCTTATCATGTCAGCACCGTTCGTAGTAACTGAATTAGACTGAGGAGGATAATCACGTCTACACCGTTCGTGATGATAAAATTAGATCTTTGATCGTGTCAGCACCGATCGTAGTAACTGAATTAGATCTTGGAAAGATGATCGTGTCCACACCGTTCGTGATGATGAAATTAGATCTCTTGTCGTATCAGCACTGTTCGTAGTAACTGAATTAGACTTTGGAAGATGATCGCGTCTACACCGTTCGTAATGATAAAATTAGATCTTTGAGAGTTGACTGTGTCAATACCGTTCGTAGTTACTGAATTAGATCTTTTGTCGTGTCAATATCGTTCGTAATAGTTGAATTAGACTTAGTTGGTCATTGATCGTGTCTACACTGTTCGTGATGATAGAATTAGATCTCCGAGCGTTGACCGTGTCAGTACCGTTCGTGGTAACTGAATTAGATCTTTGGAAATGATCGTGTCATTACCGTTCGTGATAAATGAATTAGATCTTGGAAGATGATCGTGTCTACACCGTTCGTGATGATAGAATTAGATCTTTGAATGTTGATCGTGTCAGTACTGTTCGTAGTTACTGAATTAGATCTTAGGAAGTCGAAGACTTTGTTCGTTTGTCTGTACCTGTATTCTGCAATAGGTATAGAAATTTTTTATGCAATGTCATGATGTATGTGTTATGTAATGAGTCCCTCAAAATAAATGAGAAGCTTTGTATGTTATGCGTGAGTTCAATATGTATGCGATGTATGAATATGTTTATGATTTATGTTGTCTTGATTGAGAAACTAAATCTCCATGTCCTTGTAATTTTGTTGTCTGATCTTGTCTTAAAGATGCTCAGCTAGGGACTTATGTTTTTTGCTTGGGGATGATCAGTATCTTGATGTACCCTGATTGGGGATAAGAGATATTGATAAACCATGTTGGAGGAGAGCAAGGTGTCGGGGGACCGGCAGTGTTGAAGATGTAAACTCTGTCAGGGAGCTATGTCTTTTGTGGAGAGTATTGAAGATATCTTCTTAATGACTACTCTGTGGGGATTCCTTCCGGTCATTGACTTTGAAGGAAGATTTCTGGATTTCTTTAGACATTGTCTCTTCTCCCTTCCTGTCTAAAGGTCTAATAGATATTTTGTTAAAAGGAAAGATAAATGATAATCATGTTCATATGCATATGTTCATTCAAAATTATCATTGGACGTTTGCGTATTCGAAAAAGAGAAAAATGAAAACTCGAAAGAGAGAAAGTAACTTGTATTAAGAAAGCCATGAATAGGCAAAATAAAAACATATTGTGTGTTTTTGAAAAAGGTACAGAATAAAACAAAAGAAAAATAGCTATGTGGAAACAATCCTATTTGAGTTTCAACTCTTCTATTGCTATTATGTCTTCGAGCACTCATCCCTTGCTTGTCGGAGATAGATGATTGAATCGATCCGAGCCCTTTGAACTTGATATTGTAGATATATCTGATTGATGAATGATGTGAACGAGACATAGTCGTACGCTTAATCCTTAACTTTTGCCTAGACCGCCTTTTCAGGTTTTCAGTCTACCAGGATACCCTTTTTTGCCCAAGTCGCCCTTTCGGGTTTTCAACTTGACGGGTGTACATTTTTTTTATATATATCCCTAATTTTTGCCCAAACCCTTTTGGTTTGTCGGGATGCCCTTACTTTTGCCTAGGTACGTCGACCTAGCGGGTCATATTTATGCGTAGTATTTTTTGACTATGTCTGCGTTCACAAGCTGTGGAAAGTCTTCTCCGTCCATAGTAGTGAGTATCATGGCTCCTTCAGAGAAAATCTTCTTGATTACAAATGGTCCCTCATAGGTGGGAGTCCACTTGCCCCTAGGATCACCTTGTGGTAGAATAATCCTCTTTATGACCAAGTCACCAATCTGATAAACTTGTTATTTGACTCTTTTGTTGAATGCTTTGATCATACGCTTCTGATACAATTGTCCATGACAAACAGCCGCAAGCCTCTTTTCGTCAATCAGATTTATCTGGTCTAGTCGAGTTTGAATCCATTCGTCTTCATCTGGCTCTGCCTCTTTCATGATCCTTATGGATGGAATCTGAACTTCGATCGGTAGCACAGCTTCCATGCCATAGACTAATGAGAACGGGGTTGCCCCAAACGACGTACGTGCGGAAGTACGGTAACCGTGAAGAGCAAACGGTAACATCTCGTGCCAATCCTTATAAGTCACAGTCATTTTCTGTACAATCTTCTTTATGTTCTTGTTGACGGCTTCCACATCGCCATTCATCTTTGGTCTATATGGAGAAGAGTTGTGATGCTTGATGTTGAACTGTGTGCAGAGCTCAGTAATCATTTTGTTGTTCAAATTGGTACCATTGTATGTGATAATCCTTTCAGGGATGACATACCGACAAATAAGATTGTGCTTTATGAATCGAGCCACCACATTCTTGGTAACGGAGGCGAATGAAGCAGCTTCTACCCATTTGGTGAAGTAATCAATGGCCACCAGGATGAAGCGGTGTCCATTGGAAGCGGTCGGTTTGATTTTGAAGGATGGAAAAACACTTAGAAAGGGGGGTTTGAATAAGTGTAGTCTTAAAAACTTGAACGATAAAAATAAATTGCACAGTTATTTTTATCCTGGTTCGTTGTTAACTAAACTACTCCAGTCCACCCCCACGGAGTGATTTACCTCACCTGAGGATTTAATCCACTAATCGCACGGATTACAATGGTTTTCCACTTAGTCCGCAACTAAGTCTTCTAGAGTATTCTGATCACAACTTGATCACTCCAGGAACAACTGCTTAGATACCCTCTAAGACTTTCTAGAGTTTCCTGATCACCACGTGATCACTCTAATTACAACTGCTTAGACACAAGCTAAGACTTCCTAGAGTATCCTGATCAACACTTGATCACTCTAGTTACTTACAAATTAATGTAATCAAATAAGAGTTTTACAATGCTTCTTAAAAGCTATAATCACAACAGTGATATTTCTCTTAACGTTTAAGCTTAATCTCACTAATATATTACAACAGCAATGTAGTGAGCTTTGATGAAGATGAAGTTTCTGAGCTTTGAATTGAACAGCGTTTCAGCAAGTTTTTCAGAATAATTTCGTTCAGAGTTGTTGTTGTTGTTAACCTTGCTTCTCAACAGAACTTCATACTTATAGGCGTTTGAGAAGATGACCGTTGGATGCATTTAATGCTTTGCGTGTTCCGTACAGCATTGCATTTAATGTTTCACGCTTTTATCAACTACCTCGAGCCTTGTTCACGCGGTGTCTACTGACGTTGCCTTTAATAGCTTCCAACGTTCCTTTTGTCAGTCAGCGTAGCCTGCCACCTGTACTTTCTTCTGATATGATGTTTGTGAATATAATATTTAAATATCATCAGAGTCAAACAGCTTGGTGCATAGCATCTTCTTGTCTTCTGACCTTGAAGTGCATCTGAGCGTGATACCATGAGAACTTCAGTGCTTCTGCTTCTGATCTCAAGTTCTTCTGATGCTTCCATAGACCCATGTTCTGATTCTACCTTGACCATCTTCTGATGTCTTGCCAGACCATGTTCTGATGTTGCATGCTGAACCTTCTGAGACAAAGCTTCTGAGCGCTGATTTGCGCATACTCTTTATATATATTTCCTGAAAGGGAAATTGCAATGTATTAGAGTACCACATTATCTCACACAAAATTCATATCCTTGTTATCATCAAAACTAAGAATATTGATTAGAACAAATCTTGTTCTAACAATCTCCCCCTTTTTGATGATGACAAAAACATATATAAATGATATGAATTTGCGATCAGAAAGAGCAGACGGCTAAAGACAAATTACACAGCTATAGCATAAGCATGTGAATATGTCTCCCCCTGAGATTAACAATCTCCCCCTGAGATGAATAATCTCCCCCTGAAATAAATACTCGAAGAACTTTAATAATAAAATACTTCCCTGATTATTTCGGTAGAGACGATCACATAAGCTTCTGTCTTTTGATAATTCATAGCTTCTGACTTCTGCTTCCATTGGACAGCTTCAGAACTTGAATTTCTTTAGATCCCTAGAACACTCACACCTTCTGATTCCTGCTTCCATTTAGGACAGCTTCAGAACTTGAATTTCTTTGATCTTCAGAACATTCACAGCTTCTGATTTCTGCTTCCATTTAGGACAGCTTCAGAACTTGGATTTCTTTGATCTTCAAAACATTCACAGCTTCTGATTCATGCTTCCATTTAGGACAGCTTCAGAACTTGAGTTTCCTGGATCTTTAGAACATTCACAGCTTCTGATTTCTGCTTCCCTCGGATAGCTTCAGAGCTTTGAATTTCTTCTTACATCACTTCATGCTAGATTGTATCAGAACATTGTTAAATGTACCAGAGCATCATCAGAGCATCTCTACATCCTGAAATGTTACAGACCAAAACTAAACGACAAAAGTCAGCATGAATGAGTTAGAACATAAAATGTGTATCAGAACACAAAATATGTATCAGAGCCATATAAGCCATATAGAATATATCAGATCCAATAGACAATGTATTAGAGCAAATAGACAATGATTTGGATCATATTCTATTATCAGAATTTCTGATCATTCTTCCTTCTTGCTTCTGATTTTGAAGCTTCCTAGCACTCAGCTTGCTTCAAGAATCCAAGATCTTGATTCATTTTGTTGCTTCTTATGTTGATCTTGAATCTTTGATTCCTGCAACAACACAACTTAAAAACATAGAACTTTGCAAGTTCTGTTAGTAAATGTGGAGCCTTTTTACTTGGTAACTGGTAATATTAATCAGATCATTTATCATATATTTTCTCCCCCTTTTTGTCATAACATCAAAAAGCATAAAAGATTCAGATGTAAAGCAAGAGACAAAAGGAAAGAAACATAAACAACTTTTCATTGATTTCAACAAGAAGGATTACAAAAGGTGTATGCAGAAAACAGATGCAACAAGAAAAGAAAACTACAAAGACTTAAAGCCTAAGACTCTATCCTACGCAAAGACTGCGCAAACAACTAAAGAACCCTCTGGTCTTCAGTTTGTTCAGCCATGAAAGCTTGAAAACTCTTCATGCCTGTCCAGACTAGAACCTCCACTGTAGGAGAGATCCAAGAGACCAAAGAGGAAGTGAGGGACAGTTCATAAACAGGGAGCTAATGTTGCAAACGGGCTCCAGTGACTCAAGAAGGTCTTCTTCCTTTGGATAAATGTTGATAACAGCATTGAAGAAGAGATCTGTCTTGAAAGAGACTTGGAGAGCCATCCCAAGATATGCTTCACATCCTGTAACTGATTAACCCTTCCATCCGTTCTCATTGAGTTGAAAGGATTCATGATGAACGCTAGGTTGAAGATGAATGAACTAGGGTTTATGCCAAAGAAAAACTTTGTTGGACAAGAGAGAAAGAAAAGAGAAAGAGAAAGAGAGCCAAGACTTATTGGAAAAAAATGCAACGAAATGAAGGAATAAATAGAGGAAAAAAGAAAAGTGAAACGTTCGAGGAATATAAAAAAGAAAAGAAGGACAGTAAAAGAAATGATGAATGGCATTTAATGTTACGTGACGTGAGGAGAGATAATAATGACAAAAGACGAGATTTGCACAGTTACCTAAGTAGACGTCCCCTCAACTGCACACACGCTTGTCCAGAAATAGTGAACACGTGTTTACCATCTGGATAGCCAGTTACATTTGTTTTGCTTTAAAAGAGATTCTGAATCAACTTAGACAATGAAACGTTAGTAATAACAGATTCACAATTTCTAATTGATTTCAATCAGAACTTCTTAAAAAAAAATCAATTTCATTTCAGAAGATACTCATACATAAGATCTTCTCATCTTCTCATTCTGGGCATAAATCCATACTGATATTCTTCAGAATGAACTTAAACCTATCTTCAGCAAGGGGTTTTGTAAAGATATCAGCCCATTGATGGTCTGTATCCACAAAGTTTAAAGATATAACACCCTTCTGAACATAGTCCCTTATGAAATGATGTTTAATCTCAATATGTTTAGCCTTTGAATGTAAAATAGGATTCTTAGATAAACATATAGCAGAAGTATTATCACAGAAAATAGGAATGTTACTCTCATATATCTGATAATCTTCCAGCTGACTTCTCATCCAGAGCATTTGTGTGCTACAACCAGCAGCAGCAACATATTCTGCTTCTGTTGTTGAGAGGGCAATAGTAGCTTGCTTCTTGCTGTACCATGAGATCAGATGACTTCCAAGAAATTGACAACTTCCAGAAGTACTTTTCCTTTCAATTCTATCTCCAGCATAGTCAGCATCACAGAATCCTACTAAGTTGTAATCTTTAGATCTTCTGTAAACTAAACCAACATTAGTAGTACCTTTCAGATACCTTAGAATTCTCTTAACCGCTGTTAAATGAGATTCTCTTGGATCTGATTGGAATCGAGCACACAAATAAACACTAAAGAGAATGTCAGGTCTAGAAGCAGATAGATATAGAAGAGATCCAATCATACCTCTGTATAACTTCTGATCTACCTTCTTACTTACCTCATCCTTACCCAGTACACATGATGGATGCATAGGAGTTTTGGCTTCTTTGCTTTCAGAAAGATTAAACTTCTTAAGAAGTTCTTTCACATACTTCGTTTGATGAACATAGGTTCCATCGGAAGTTTGGTTGATTTGAATCCCAAGGAAATACTTGAGTTCTCCCATCATGCTCATTTCAAATTCAGCCTGCATAGACTCAGCAAACTCCTTTCCAAGTGTAGCATTAGATGTTCCAAAGATAATATCATCAACATATATTTGACAAATTAAAATATCCTTTTTAAATGTTTTACAAAAGAGAGTAGTGTCCACTTTTCCTCTAGTGAAATCATTTTCCAGAAGGAAAGAACTCAAACGTTCATACCAAGCTCTGGGAGCTTGTTTCAATCCGTATAATGATTTCTTTAATTTGAAAACATGATTTGGAGACATGGAGTCTTCAAAACCAGGAGGTTGGTGAACATACACTTCTTCATCTATATAACCATTTAAGAAGGCACTCTTAACATCCATCTGATAAAGAGTGATGTTGTGTTGAGTGGCAAAAGAAATTAATAGACGAATAGATTCTAACCTGGCCACTGGTGCAAAGGTTTCTGTGTAGTCAATCCCTTCTTGCTGACTATAACCTTGAGCAACCAGTCTGGCTTTGTTTCTTACCACTTCTCCTTTCTCACTTAGCTTGTTTCTGAAAACCCACTTAGTACCGATGATGTTAAATCCTTTTAGTCTAGGAACCAAGTCCCATACATCATTCCTTGTAAACTGATTTAGTTCTTCTTGCATGGCAATTATCCAGTCAGGATCTTCTAGAGCTTGATCAACAGAAGTTGGCTCGATCAAAGAAACAAGACCTAATTGACATTCTGCATTGTTCTTAAGGAATGCCCTTGTTCTGATGGGATCATCTTTCTTCCCAAGAATCACATCTTCTGAATGAGCTGAAGCAAGTCTAGGTGATCTTCTGACTGTTGGCTCTTCAGAAATCCTGAGATTCTATAAAGATGCAGCAACTTGATCTTCTGATCCATTGCTTCTGAGACTTCCAGCTTCTGCAGCATTGCTTCTTGATTCTTCAACTTCTGATATATCAATATCAAAATCTGCAAAATTCTCAAACTGCTTTGGTTTTTCAAAACCAAGCTTATCATCAAACCTGATATTGATTGATTCTTCTACAACCAATGTTTCAGTGTTGTATACTCTGTAGCCTTTAGAGCGTTCAGAATATCCAAGAAGGAAACACTTTTGTGCTTTAGAATCAAACTTACCAAGATGATCTTTAGTATTCAGAATAAAGCATACACATCCAAAAGGATGGAAATATGAAATGTTGGGCTTTCTGTTCTTCCACAATTCATAAGGAGTCTTATTTAGAATAGGTCTTATAGAGATTCTATTCTGAATATAGCATGCAGTGTTAACTGCTTTTGCCCAGAAATGCTTAGCCATATTGGTTTCATTGATCATGGTTCTGGCCATTTCTTGTAGAGTCCTATTCTTTCGCTCTACAACTCCATTTTGCTGTGGAGTTCTAGGACAAGAGAAATCATGGGCAATACCATTTTCTTTGAAGAACTCCTCAAAGAATCTGTTCTCAAATTCGCCACCATGATCACTTCTGACCTTTATGATTTTACACTCTTTCTCAGATTGAATCTGAGTGCAGAATTCAAAGAGCACTGAATGAGACTCATCCTTGTGTTTCAAGAACTTTACCCATGTCCAGCGGCTATAATCATCAACGATGACTAATCCATATTTCTTCCCTCTGACAGATGCTGTTTTGACAGGGCCAAATAGATCAATGTGCAAGAGTTCTAACGGCCTTGAGGAAGAAACAACATTCTTAGACTTGAATGCAGGTCTGGAGAACTTGCCCTTTTGACATGCTTCACAAAGAGCATCTGATTTGTATTTCAGATTAGGGAGTCCTCTGACCAGATTTAGTTTATTAATCTGAGAAATCTTTCTCAAACTAGCATGTCCTAATCTTCTGTGTCAGACCCATTGCTCTTCAGAAACAGACATAAGACAAGTCACCTTCTGATTCTTAAGATCCTGAAGATCTGTCTTATAAACGTTGTTCTTTCTCTTGCCTGTAAATAGGATTGAGCCATCCTTCTGACTTACAGCCTTGCAAGACTTTTGATTGAAGATTATATCATAACCATTGTCACTTAATTGACTTATGGACAATAAGTTATGCGTTAATCCTTCAACAAGAAGTACATTAGTTATGGAAGGAGAGTTACCAAGACTTATGGTTCCAGAGCCAATGATTTTGCCCTTCTGATCTCCTCCAAACTTGACTTCACCACCTGGTTTAAGCACCAGGTCTTGGAATGTAGACCTTCTTCCCGTCATGTGTCGCGAGCATCCAGAGTCCAGGTACCATGACATTTTGCTGTTTGTCCTCTTTTCCGCCAAGGATATCTGCAACAGAAATTATCTTCTCCTTAGGTACCCACAATTTCTTGGGTCCTTTTTTGTTAGTTCTCCTCAAGTTCTGATTGAACTTGGGTTTAGCAAAATATTTAACAGGAGGAACAGTATGATACTTCGTATTCTGAGTTCCATGATATTTCTTATGTTGTGTCACATGCTTCTTGGTGTGTGTTATGTGAAAACTTTGTGCATGTGATGTGTGCTTAATATCATGGGAGTGGCCAAATTTAAATTGGTTATACAGAGGCTTGTATGATATTTTCATATCATCCACAGATTCAAGCTTGTATGGGATTTCACCCTCATAACCAATGCCAACTCTCTTGTTCCCAGACACAGCATATATCATAGAAGCTAGTTGACTTCTGCCAATACTTCTAGATAGAAATTTTCTGAAGCTCAAGTCATATTCTTTCAGAATATGATTCATGCTAGGAATGGCTTTTTCTGTTTCAGAAGGAGATCCACTATTTTTGGATAGATTTAAAACTTTTTCCTTCAGTTCAGAATTTTCCAATTCCAGCTTCTTAGTTTCAAATTCAAATTGCTTTTTCAGCTTTTTGTATTTGATACTAAGATGAGCTTTGAGTTCCAGAAGTTCTGTTAAACTGGAAACTAACTCTTTTCTAGATAGTTCAGAAAATACCTCTTCAGAATCTGATTCTGATGTAGATTCTGATCCGTCATCTTCTGTCGCCATCACCGCACAGTTAGCCTGCTCATCTTCCGAGTCTGATTCATCTTCTGACTCATCCCAGGTTGCCATAAGACCTTTCTTCTTATGAAACTTCTTCTTGGGATTTTCCTTCTGAAGTTTTGGACATTCATTCTTATAGTGTCCAGGCTCATTGCATTCATAGCACATGACTGTAGCGGGAAAAATCTGATATCGAAGCCATGGGATCGACTCGAATCAATATTTCGTTTGAAATTGCCACCGTGCTTTATTTTTTCAAAGGAAAAGGGAAAAGAACGTAAAACCCAAAGTTTTGTTTTTAAAACAAGAAAGAGAACTCAGGTTCGGGTGTTGATTATATGAGGGGAAGGTTTTAAGCACCCCTCATATCTGTGGTATTTCACAGGAACCTTTTTGAAAATCTGTGTGTGTGTGTGCTAAAAAAGAGTTTGTTTTATTTTTAAAATAAGCTCGGAAAAGCATTAAGCTTTGGGCCTATATACCTCCTCGGTGCAATGGAGAAGTCAGAGCTAATGTAGTTCCGCTTAAAGGGAAAACAGTTTTAAAAAAACGAATAAACACTTTGTTGTCGTCGGAGAGAAATACTCAGCCATTGATCTTGAGCATGAGAACAAACAAGTTCTTTGCATCGCAAATGAAAGAAGGGCTCCAACTCGGATAAAATCAACGAGTATGCCACCAGCTCTCTCACGCGGAAAAGATCTCGTTATTATCAATCAATTTCAAAATCGTGGGGTATAACCACTCGTTTCGACAATTAACGGTGTCTAAACTTTTTGAAGAAAAGCCACTAAGGGCAAAAGATATTTTTTAAAGAAAAGGTTTTGAAAAGGTTTGCAAACATAAGAAGGTTTTTAAAAAGAGAGAAGATTTTGAAAATTAAAGAAGGGGAGGAGATGAAGAGGCTAACCTAGTGCATAAAATAAAAGCTAAGGAAAGAAACGGTCTAACCAAATTAAGAAGCCAACACTTGACATTAAGAGTCAAGGTAGATTTCCCATCCTTTGGACTTATCAATACCAACACATTAACACTTGGGGATCCATATGAACTTATTATCTTAGCACCACTTTGCATTAAGCACATTAAGATTCTGACGAAAATCGGGCAGAGTAACGGCTGTTTTCGGGTAAAATCCTTATCTCAATGCCTTGGAATTAACCATCAAGGGCTTTCAAGGAAATACTTGCACATACAAACAGACAACAATCCAATGCCAGACAGACAGAATAACAGCAGAGTAATAATAAAATAAGAGTCCAGAGGCACTAGGTCCATAAGTCCGAATCTCCAAAATGCTAGGGATAGTAACCAATAGTCCAAAGAGAGCCTTATGTGTTTTTTAGATTTTGGTTGTTTATTAGTGTTTTAGCATAAAAGTAAAGTATGGTCCAAGTGGGCAAAGAGAAAATAGCGGAAACATAAACATAGTGTCCAAATGGACAAAGAGAAAATAGCGGAATTATAAACGTCCAAATGGACAAAGAGAAAATGGCGGAATGTAAATATGATGAAATGATAAAATAAAGCAATAAAGCGAGAAATATAAAGAGCGGTATAATAAATTGCGGAAATTAAAGTTAGTTGTTAGATGTTAAAAACAACCATCTTGAAACTTGTCAAGTATGTTATCAAAATTAGTAATGAAGATCGATGGTGAGTGAAGGATGTACTCGGATTTAAAGTTAACGGAAACTTATCAGAAGCTTGATAAAATCATAGCGACTACACGATAAATTTCCATAAGTCATAAATCAACCGCATACAATTCTCTTCCAGATTTGATCTTTTATCGAATCGGGACAAATGTAGGAGAACTCTCCATGTATCAAGATCATCAATCAAAAGAAATAAAAAGGAGAAGAAGAAATGATCTAGCCTTTATCAAGAATCCATAGAATTCTCAAGATATTAAGACTTTCATCGATCAAAAGAAAATAAGATGAAAAAAGATAAGAATGAAAACAAATTGATCTAGTCTTTATCAAGAATCCATAGAATTCTCAAGATATTAAGACTTTCATCGATCAAAAGGAAATAAGTTGAAAAGATAAGAATGAAAACAAATTGATCTAGTCTTCATCAAGAATCCATAGAATTCTCAAGATATTAAGACTTTCATCGATCAAAAGAAAAATAAGATGAAAATAAGAATGAAAACACAAAAGATAATCAACTCACACTATCATTAATATCATTCATCCATTTTGGTGGATTAGGTCATTTCAAACCTATCAACACCCTAGATCCAATGATATTAATGAAGTGTAGGAAGAAGGAAGCCAAAACAAGCATAAAAAAGGCAAAAAAACACATTCTGCCAGCAGGAAATCGATTCACCTCTGTAGGAAATCGATTTCCTGAGTGCGGAGTTCAAATTTTGAAAAAAAATAAGGTGGAAATCGATTTCCTACAGAGGGAAATTGATTTCCTGCACATAGCATTCAAAAAATCAGCATTAGGAGGCATAAAACTTGACTTAAGCAAACATACAAACACCTTATGATCACACATCAATTGGAGCACGAATTTTCCATCAATTCACCATCAAATAGGACCAATATAGCATCAAAGATGCATCACACATAAGCACAAAAGAATCACATTATGATGGATGAATAAAGATGAAGAAAATTACCAAATCTTGAACAAAACTTAGATCTACTTCAAGAATCACTAACACAAATCTTGATCTCTCAACAATTGAAGAAAAAAGAGTGAAATGGATGGTGGTTTAGCTCAAAGTTTGTGAGGTTCAAGATGTGACTCACAAACTTTATGAAAGAACAAAGAGCTTTGGTGAATTTGGTAGGGATGAGGAGAGAAATTGCAAGGGGTTTTTTGGCTCTCAAAGCTTGTGAAATGAGAGAGTAGAGGTCTCTATTTATAGAATTGGAGCAAGAGTAGTGGTAGTTTGGTCTTTTTGCATTTGGTAATTAACTTGTGTTTAATTGGTGATTAAAGTGGTATTTAAATGGTAAGAAATGGTAAAATGAGGTTTAAGTGGGTTTAATGAAGGGATTAATTTTGATGAGGTGGAAAATTGGTAAAATGATCAAATAAAAAGGTGCCAAAATGATGTCAAGCTTCCCTCCTTATATTTTTTGAATTTCGCCTTAAGGAAATCGATTTCCCTAGGAGTGAAATCGATTTCACTCTGTTCCAGAAGAGAAATTGGCGCAAAATACACTAGGGAAATCGATTTACTCAGGAGGAAAATCGATTTCATGCTGTCCAGAATGTGATTTTGGTGAAGATTGCTGCAGGGAAATCGATTTACCCAGTAGGGAAATCGATTTCATCAGTCAAAAATGTGAAAAATGCCTTGTTTATTGCATGTCTTGGCTTGGTACCTACAAAACAAAAGCCTACAAAGAAATAAAGCAATGTTTTTGGTATTTGGGTTAGTATAATAAATAAAAAGCTAAAAGTGCTTGATGATTCCCCTCAAAGGAAAAATGATACCTCAAGATTGTGATCTTGATTGATGATTGAAATGCAAATGATGTATGATCTTAGGGTCAAAAATTGGGGTATGACAATGACCTTCTTCTTGTCAAATCTTCTGTCATCAGAAGATTCTCCATGTTCAAATCTCTTTGAACTTCTGAAGCCTCTAAACTTCCTTTGCTTGCTCTTCCAGAGTTGGTTTACCCTTCTGGAGATCATGGACAGTTCATCTTCTTCTTCAGATTCTGATTCTTTAGGATCTTCTTCTCTAGCCTGAAAAGCGTTAGTGCATTTTTTGATATTTGATTTTAATGCAATAGACTTACCTTTCTTTTGAGGTTCATTAGCGTCAAGTTCAATCTCATGACTCCTCAAGGCACTTATGAGCTCTTCCAAAGAAACTTCATTCAGATTCTTCGCAATCTTGAATGCAGTCACCATTGGGCCCCATCTTCTGGGTAAGCTTCTGATAATCTTCTTTACATGATCAGCCTTGGTGTAGCCTTTATCCAGAACTCTCAATCCAGCAGTCAGAGTTTGAAATCTTGAGAACATCTTCTCAATATCTTCATCATCCTCCATCTTGAAGGCTTCATATTTCTGGATTAGAGCAAGAGCTTTAGTCTCCTTGACTTGAGCATTTCCCTCATGGGTCATTTTCAATGACTCATATATATCATAGGCAGTTTCCCTGTTAGATATCTTCTCATACTCAGCATGAGAGATAGCATTCAGCAAAACAGTCCTACATTTATGATGATTCTTGAAAAGCTTCTTCTGATCATCATCCATTTCTTGCCTCGTAAGCTTTACGCCACTAGCTTTCACTGGATGTTTGTAACCAACCATCAGAAGATCCAATAGTTCACCATCTAGACCAAGAAATTAACTTTCCAGTTTATCTTTCCAGTATTCAAAGTTTTCACCATCAAATACTGGTGGTCTAGTATAACCATTGTTACCATTTCCATTGTACTGCTCAGTGGAGCCAGATGTAGATGTGTGTTCATCACCAGCCATCTTTTACTGAAGCGTTTTTCTCTTCCTGAATCTTTTCTAAACACGGTTAAGTGCTTGCACCTTAGAACCGACGCTCTGATGCCAATTGAAGGATAGAAAAACACTTAGAAAGGGGGGGTTTGAATAAGTGTAGTCTTAAAAACTTGAACGATAAAAATAAACTGCACAGTTATTTTTATCCTGGTTCGTTGTTAACTAAACTACTCCAGTCCACCCCCACGGAGTGATTTACCTCACCTGAGGATTTAATCCACTAATCGCACGGATTACAATGGTTTTCCACTTAGTCCGCAACTAAGTCTTCTAGAGTATTCTGATCACAACTTGATCACTCCAGGAACAACTGCTTAGATACCCTCTAATACTTTCTAGAGTTTCCTGATCACCACGTGATCACTCTAATTACAACTGCTTAGACACAAGCTAAGACTTCCTAGAGTATCCTGATCAACACTTGATCACTCTAGTTACTTACAAATTAATGTAATCAAATAAGAGTTTTACAATGCTTCTTAAAAGCTATAATCACAACAGTGATATTTCTCTTAACGTTTAAGCTTAATCTCACTAATATATTACAACAGCAATGTAGTGAGCTTTGATGAAGATGAAGTTTCTGAGCTTTGAATTGAACAGCGTTTCAGCAAGTTTTTCAGAATAATTTCGTTCAGAGTTGTTGTTGTTGTTAACCTCGCTTCTCATCAGAACTTCATACTTATAGGCGTTTGAGAAAATGACCGTTGGATGCATTTAATGCTTTGCGTGTTCCGTACAGCATTGCATTTAATGTTTCACGCTTTTATCAACTACCTCGAGCCTTGTTCACGTTGTGTCTACTGACGTTGCCTTTAATAGCTTCCAACGTTCCTTTTGTCAGTCAGCGTAGCCTGCCACCTGTACTTTCTTCTGATCTGATGTTTGTGAATATAATATTTAAATATCATCAGAGTCAAACAGCTTGGTGCATAGCATCTTCTTGTCTTCTGACCTTGAAGTGTTTCTGAGCGTGATACCATGAGAACTTCAGTGCTTCTGCTTCTGATCTCAAGTTCTTCTGATGCTTCCATAGACCCATGTTTTGATTCTGCCTTGACCATCTTCTGATGTCTTGCCAGACCATGTTCTGATGTTGCATGCTGAACCTTCTGAGACAAAGCTTCTGAGCACTGATTTGTGCATACTCTTTATATATATTTCCTGAAAGGGAAATTGCAATGTATTAGAGTACCACATTATCTCACACAAAATTCATATCCTTGTTATCATCAAAACTAAGAATATTGATCAGAACAAATCTTGTTCTAACAGATTTCTCCGATCATATCAATGCCCCACATTGCAAAAGGCCAAAGGGCAGTCAGAACATTTAGGGGAACAAGAGGTACATGTACTTTGTCGGCGTATATCTGGCATTTGTGGCATGTTTTAGAATGTTGGTGACAGTCAGTTTCCATAGTAGACTAGTAATAACCTGCTCTCAGAATCTTTTTCGCCATAGTATGTCCAATAGAATGGGTTCCAAAGGTACCATCGTGCATGTCTTCCATGATTTCTTCAGCTTCCTTCTTGTTCACACAACGAAGCAGGGTTGAATCATGATTGCGCTTGTATAAGGTTCCATTGCTCAGAAAGAACTTGGATGCGAACCTTCTTAAGAATTTCTTGTCATTGATGGATGCCCCTTCAGGATACTCTTGAGTCTCGAGGTATCTTTTTACTTCGTGAAACCATGGTTTTTCTTCAACCTCATCAGTAACTATCTCGTAACAGTATACTGGTTCGTCATATCTTTCAATAATAACTATAGGAGCCTCGTTGTCCCATTTGACCTTGATCATGGATGACATAGTAGCTAACGCGTCTTCCAGTTGATTCTCCTCTTGGGGAATGTGTTCAAAATTAATCTCTTCGAAGTGTGGAATTAAAGATAGCACCAAATCTTTATAAGACATGAGATTAGGATGCTTCGTGTCCCATTCTCCTTTGATCTGACTAATTACTAGGGCTGAATCCCCATATACTTCCAAGAACTTGATTCTTAAGTCGATAGCAGCTCTGAGTCCCAAGATACATGCTTCATACTCAGCCATGTTGTTGGTACAGTCGAAACATAGTCTTGCTGTGAACTGTAACACCCCTCTAATAACCCGCGGCAAATAAACAATTATTAAATCAGAGTAACATCTAGAGAGGCATTACAATTCATAAATAGTGAAAACACACGTCAGCATAAGTCATGCATTTACTGAACACCTGAAATCATAACTCATTAATCAAATCCATGTTCTACGCAGCGGAAATACTTCATCAAGTTAACATTATATCACTAATGTATCAGACTTCAACCAAAATAAATAAATATAGAGTTACAATCAATTTTCCAAAACAAGCGTTCCCAGTGTTACAACTACCAGAGCATGACACCTGACACTAACTAAAACACTGACTCATGAGCTAATCCTCACCGAGTCGAACAGCCGCTATCCTCAATCTGAAAATGACAACATGTAAGGGTGAGTCTCGTCATAATTACCAAATGTTATAAGGTTATAAAGCAATAACACGTCACAGTTGCATCATTCACCCAAGTGTTTCATAAAACAGACATTCAAACAAGTCAACAACAATCAACACATCATTCAACATTCACAACACTGGAATACATCCAATCATGTTATAAATTATGCATATGAATGAACTGACACTATGCATGTGGTACCAACATCATCCAACGGGACTAACCCCTGACCGATCCACATCATCCAGATACGGCCCTGCCAGCACAGATTCCACACAATGGGAATCATGCCCTTCACTGATCCAACACCCCTTATGGATACAGTATCATCAATGAATATGAATGAATGCAACATATATAACATACTTATACCAGCATCATCATCATCACCAATATCATCATCATCCTCATCAAGTATGTTCATATATATTAACATCATTCAATCACCATTCTATCATCACCACATAGAAAATATACATGTATTTTTCACCAATCATCATAATCAATAAGAAATAGCACACATGTATTCTCATCATTCTAAAACCAATCATTCATCATCATATAGATTATTCTATAAGGTTCATTTAGCCCGAAACGGTGTATCAAATGGACCAACGGTTAAAAAGTTATGCTTCTTTGAACTTTTAAAATATCTCAAAAACACAAACAGCACGCGGCGCCATCACCAATTTGCGGCGCAAACTGAACGTCCCAAAAATCCTTGGCTCTCTGCCAAGATATTCGCGGCGCAAGCACCCTCACGCGGCGCGGAACGGGAAAAAGTCACGCCTTCGCGGCGCGAACACAGGTACGCGGCGCGACCTGAGCGTATCACAACTTCCTGGCATTCTGCCCACCTGTTCGCGGCGCCAACCCTATGCACGCGGCGCGAACCGGCGATTTCAGAAACCCCAACCTGCAAAAAACAGCATTCTATGCATTCCAAACACACCTAATACATACCAGTGCGAACACAGAGAAATAGAATGCACAAACAACACAAATTACGTCTCATAATACACCAATTACACATCAATTGAGACCATAACAACGCAGACATCATAGATTCAAGCATAGAGATCAAACATCATACAATTGACTCAATCCCTAAACCTATCATATGACTCAATCTACCTGAATTCCACATCTATTCAGTATTATCAACCCCTAACCCGATAATAGATGATAATCAGATAAGTCCCCCTTTACCTTAGACAAATTTCTTGATTCTTGGTCTCTCCCTCTACCGTTCTCCTTCACGTTCCTCGTTCCTCAAACTTCTGTTCTTTCACGTTCTTTCTTTCTTCCCAATTCCAATTATTTTATGAAAAATAATAATAATAATAATAATATTAGTAAAGGGCCTTCTTATCTCACACCCCCCTTTTTACTAATTCTCACATGGCCTAAATGCCATAAACCATTATTTATTCATTATTTTTCACAAAATCCTTCATAATTCTAATTATTAATTCAATATTCTTGATTAAATTAATATTAAAATTATACGGGCGTTACAACTCTCCCCCACTAAAAGAGTTTTCATCCTCGAAAACATACCTCAGGTAAAGAGCTCTGGATAAGAATCCTTCATCTGGCTCTCTAGCTCTCAAGTAACATTTCCTTCAGCTGGTCCTCCTCAAGCTACTCTGACTAAAGCTATTTCCTTGCCACGCAATTGCTTCAGTCTTTTATCTTCAATTCTCACAGGTAACGTTTCAACCGTTAAGTTGTCTTTAACCTGCACATCATCCACTTGGATCACATGGGACGGATCCGAAATGTATTTCCTCAATTGAGACACATGAAATACATCATGTAAGTTGGCAAGCATTGGCGGTAACGCAATACGATAAGCCACTTCTCCACTCTTTCGGAAATTTGGAATGGTTCAATGAAACGCGGAGTCAACTTCCTTGACTTCAATGCCCGACCAATTCCTGTCATAGGAGTAACTCTCATAAACACATAGTCTCCCTCTTGAAACTCAAGTGTTTTCCTTCTCCTGTCATGATAACTCTTCTGACGACTTTGAGAAGTTTTCATCTTCTCCTGAATCATCTTAATCTTCTCGGTAGTCTGTTGTACAAATTCTGGTCCAATCACGGCACTCTCACCAGATTCATACCAACACAACGGCGTCCTACATCTCCTACCATACAAAGCCTCAAACGGAGCCATACCAATACTCGAATGATAACTATTGTTGTAGGTAAATTCAATCAAAGGCAGATAACTATCCCAAGTACCTCCTTTTTCCAACACACAGGCACGTAACAGATCTTCTAACGACTGAATTGTCCTCTCAGTCTGTCTATCCGTCTGCGGATGATAAGCATAACTCAATCTCAGCTTAGTACCTAAAGCCTTCTGCAAACCTTCCCAGAACTTAGACGTAAACCTCGGATCTCTGTCTAACACGATACTTGAAGGAATACCATGTAGACTAACTATCTTCTCGATATACAACTGAGCTAGCTTCTCCATTGAATAGTCCATTCTCACCGGTATAAAATGTGCAGACTTAGTCAACCTGTCTACCACGACCCAGATAGCTTCACAATTCTTGACAGTTTTCGGTAAACCCGACACAAAATCCATTGATATGCTATCCCACTTCCACTCAGGAATAAACATCGGTTGCATAAACCCAGACGGTTTCTGATGCTCAATCTTTGACTTCTGGCAAATCAAACAAGAGTACACAAACTCGGCAATTTCCTTCTTCATTCCCGGCCACCAAAACAACTTTTCCAAATCATGATACATCTTGGTAGCACCAGGATGAATACTCAATCCACTACGATGTCCTTCTTCTAAAATACGCTTTCGGAGTTCGGCAATATCAGGGACACAAACTCGGTCACCAAACCTCAGTATACCATTCTCATCAATTCTGAATTCACCACTCTTGCCTTGGTTAATCAGAGTCAACTTATCTATCAACTCAACATCATCTTTCTGACCCTCTCTGATCTCTTCAAGAATGCCACTAGTCAGCTTCAACATACCCAATTTAACACTAGTAGGAGTACCTTCACATACCAAACTCAAGTCTCTGAATTGTTCAATCAAATCCAATTCCTTCACCATTAGCATATACATGTGCAAGGTTTTCCTACTCAATGCATCAACAACAACGTTTGCTTTACCCGGATGGTAATTCAAACCAAAATCATAATCTTTCAGAAATTCTAGCCATCTTCTTTGCCTCATATTCAACTCTTTCTGGTCAAAGAGATACTTCAGACTCTTATGATCACTGAATACCTCAAATCTCGAACCATACAAATAGTGTCGCCACAACTTTAAAACAAAGACTACAGCTGCCAGCTCCAAATCATGAGTCGGATAATTCCTCTCATGCACTTTAAGTTGTCTCGACGCATAAGCGACTACTTGTTGATTTTGCATCAATACACCGCCTAAGCCTATCAGTGATGCATCACAATAAACCACAAATGATTCTGTCGGATTCGGCAAAATCAAGATAGAAGTACTAGTCAACCTCCTCTTCAGCTCTTGGAACCCCTCTTCACATTTTGCATACCAAATAAAAGCTTGTCCCTTCCTGGTTAGTTTAGTTAACGACAATGCTAACTTTGCAAATCCTTCAATAAACTTTCTGTAGTAACCTGCAAGACCAAGAAAACTACAAATCTCTGACACTGACTTCGGAGCTTCCCACTGAGACACAACTTCTATCTTTGTAGGATCAACAGCAATACCATTCTTAGAAATTACATGTCCCAGAAAACTAACTTCCTCTAACCAGAATTCACACTTCGACAGTTTGGCAAGAAGTTGCTTCTCTTTCAACAGCTCTAACACAGTTCTGAGGTGTTCAGCATGTTCTTCCTCATTCTTAGAATATATCAGGATATCGTCTATAAATACCACCACAAACTTGTCGAGATAAGGATGAAATATCCTGTTCATATACTCCATAAAAACACCAGGTGCATTAGTAACTCCAAATGGCATTACAGAATACTCATAATGTTCATACCTTGTTCTAAAAGCAGTCTTCTGAATGTCATCAACTTTCACGCGTATCTGATGATACCTATAACTCAGATCAATTTTACTAAATACCCGCGCTCCAACCAACTGATCCATCAAATCATCAATCCTCGGTAATGGATACCGATTATTGATAGTAACCTTGTTCAATTGTCTGTAATCTACGCACAGCCTCATCGAACCATCTTTCTTCTTTACTAGTAACACAGGCGCACCCCAAGGAGAAACACTAGGACGAATAAATTTCTTCTCTAACAATTCTTCTAACTGCTTCTTCGTCTCAGCCAACTCAGACAGTGACATACGATACGGTGCCATCGACACTGGACTAGTTCCCGGAATTAAATCAATAGAGAACTCCACTTCTCTTTCCGGCGGTAATTCATTCACATCTTCTGGAAAAACTTCTGGAAATTCACACACCACAGGTAATTCGCTACTCGCCACTTTTTCTTTCACATTCATCAATGCGAACAACATAAATACTGTTGCACCATCTCCGATAGCCTCATTCACCTGTCTAGCTGTCATCTCCAGATTATTCGTACTAACCTCTTCAGGAAAAATTACCGTCTTCGCAAAACAGTTGATATGAACACGGTTGAATTCCAACGAGTTCATTCCCAGGATTACATCAAGTTGTTTCAATGGGAGGCACACTAAGTCCATCCCAAATTCTTTGCCAAAAATGTCAACCGGACAATTCAAGCATGCAGACGAAGTAGTTACTGAACTCGACGCAGGAGTGTCAATAACCATACTTCCATTTATGTCAGATATCTCAAGATTTAACCTCATAGCACAGTCCAAAGAAATAAAAGAATGAGTTGCTCCAGTATCAATAATCGCAACTAAAGGTGTGCCATGAATGAAACACGTACCTTTAATCAATCTGTCCTCTGGAGTAGTCTCTGACCCGGTCAAAGCAAAAACCTTTCCTCCCGATTGGTTCTTCTTTGGTTTGGGACAATTAGGACTGATGTGACCCTCTTCACCACAGTTGTAGCAAGTTACAACCCTCTTCTTGCAGTCAGCAGCAATATGGCCCACTTGGTCACACTTGTAACACTTCTTCTGATCAAGCTTGCACTCGTTCCTACGATGCCCAATCTCTCCACAGTTATAGCATCTGATGCGAGCACTGGAATCTCCCCCACTGGGTTTCTTCCAATCAACAGGTTTACCTCTACCATATGGTTTACCTTTGTCCATAGGCTTCTTACCCTTTTTGTCAACTAACTCGCGAGAGTGAGATGACTTCGGCTTGATGTTATCTTCCTCAAAAATCCTGCTACAATCCACTAAGTCAACGAACCTACGAATCCTCTGGTACCTAATACCCTGCTTAATCTCATCACGAAGACCATTCTCGAACTTGACACATTTCGAGAACTCACTGGCTTCGTCGTTGTTGTAGTGCACATAGTACTTTGCCAGTTCCACAAACTTGGTAGCATACTCTGGTACAGTCATGTTACCTTGAACCAACTCCAGAAATTCCACCTCCTTTCTGCCCCTGACATCCTCAGGAAAATACCTCCTCAGAAATTCCCTTTTGAATATAGCCCAAGTAACCGCTATACCACCGGCATCCAGTTCAGCTTTGGTTGTCAACCACCAGTCATCAGCCTCTTCAGACAACATGTGAGTACCATATCTCACCTTCAGATCCTCGGCACAATCGATGACTCTGAAGATTCTCTCGATCTCCTTAAGCCACTTCTGAGCACCTTCAGGATCATGCGTGCCCTTGAACAATGGAGGATTGTTCCTCTGAAAACTGTTCAGTTGCCTGTCAGCACCAATCACAACTCCAATGGCATTTCCTCCCAGCACACCAGCAATCATGCCCAGAGCCTTAGCGATAGCATCATCGTTTCTTCCTCCTCTTCCAGCCATTGTTCTTTTTAAATCACAACCAATTTAATCAGAACAGGAGTATCGACAGTTAACTCTTACTAGTCGCATACACAGGAAAGCAAACTGACACTAAGACTCTGGTCATAACGACCGACTATGCTCTGATACAATTATTGTAACACCCCTCTAATAACCCGCGGCAAATAAACAATTATTAAATCAGAGTAACATGTAGAGAGGCGTTATAATTCATAAATAGTGAAAACACACGTCAGCATAAGTCATGCAT
The DNA here is from genome assembly GCF_029867415.1 of Vicia villosa. Lineage (NCBI taxonomy): Eukaryota > Viridiplantae > Streptophyta > Magnoliopsida > Fabales > Fabaceae > Vicia > Vicia villosa. The sequence goes on along the minus strand of NC_081184.1, from coordinate 13,487,909 downwards.
TTACTGAACACCTGAAATCATAACTCATTAATCAAATCCATGTTCTACGCAGCGGAAATACTTCATCAAGTCAACATTATATCACTAATGTATCAGACTTCAACCAAAATAAATAAATATAGAGTTACAATCAATTTTCCAAAACAAGCGTTCCCAGTGTTGCAACTACCAGAGCATGACACCTGACACTAACTAAAACACTGACTCATGAGCTAATCCTCACCGAGTCGAACAATCGCTATCCTCAATCTGAAAATGACAACATGTAAGGGTGAGTCTCGTCATAATTACCAAATGTTATAAGGTTATAAAGCAATAACACGCCACAGTTGCATCATTCACCCAAGTGTTTCATAAAACAGACATTTAAACAAGTCAACAACAATCAACACATCATTTAACATTCACAACACTGGAATACATCCAATCATGTTATAAATTATGCATATGAATGAACTGACACTATGCATGTGGTACCAACATCATCCAACGGGACTAACCCTTGACCGATCCACATCATCCAGATACGGCCCTGCCAGCACAGATTCCACACAATGGGAATCATGCCCTTCACTGATCCAACATCCCTTATGGATACAGTATCATCAATGAATATGAATGAATGCAACATATATAACATACTTATACCAGCATCATCATCATCACCAATATCATCATCATCATCATCAAGTATGTTCATATATATTAACATCATTCAATCACCATTCTATCGTCACCACTTAGAAAATATACATGTATTTTTCACCAAACATCATAATCAATAAGAAATAGCACACATGTATTCTCATCATTCTAAAACCAATCATTCATCATCATATAGATTATTCTATAAGGTTCATTTAGCCCGAAACGGCGCATCAAATGGACCAACGGTTAAAAAGTTATGCTTCTTTGAACTTTTAAAATATCTCAAAAACACAAACAGCACGCGGCGCCATCACCAGTTCGCGGCGCGAACTGAACGTCCCAAAAATCCTTGGCTCTCTGCCAAGCTATTCGCGGCGCAAGCACCCTCACGCGGCGCAGAACGAGAAAAAGTTACGCCTTCGCGGCGCGAACACAGGTATGCGGCGCGACCTGAGCGTATCACAACTTCCTGGCATTCTGCCCACCTGTTCGCGGCGCCAACCCTATGCACGCGGCGCGAACCGGTGATTTCAGAAACCCCAACCTGCAGAAAACAGCATTCTATGCATTCCAAACACACCTAATACATACCAGTGCGAACACAGAGAAATAGAATGCACAAACAACACAAATTACGTCTCATAATACACCAATTACACATCAATTGAGACCATAACAACGCAGACATCATAGATTCAAGCATAGAGATCAAACATCATACAATTGACTCAATCCTAAACCTATCATATGACTCAATCTACCCGAATTCCACATCTATTCAGTATTATCAACCCCTAACCCGATAATAGATGATAATCAGATAAGTCCCCCCTTACCTTAGACAAATTTCTTGATTCTTGGTCTCTCCCTCTACCGTTCTCCTTCACGTTCCTCGTTCCTCAGACTTCTGTTCTTTCACGTTCTTTCTTTCTTCCCAATTCCAATTATTTTATGAAAAATAATAATAATAATAATAATAGTAAAGGGCCTTCTTATCTCACACCCCCCTTTTTACTAATTCTCACATGGCCCAAATGCCATAAACCATTATTTATTCATTATTTTTCACAAAATCCTTCATAATTCTAATTATTAATTCAATATTCTTGATTAAATTAATATTAAAATTATACGGGCGTTACATGAACAGGGTGTGTCCACCTGCGGGAGAGATAATTACATCTCCAATACCATTACCAAGTGCATTCGAAGCTCCATCAAAAACCATAGTCCATCGGGATCCTGGTTCAGGTCCTTCATTCGGGCCAGGTTGTTCATAATCAGTAATAAGCATAACATCTTCATTTGGAAATTCAAAACTCATAGATTGATAGTAGTCTACAGCTTGTTGGGCCAAATGATCTGCCACTACACTTCCTTTGATTGCTTTCTGTGTTGTATATTGGATGTCGTATTCTATCAGTATCATTTGCCATCTTTCTATTCGTTTAGAGAGAGCGGGTTTTTCGAACGCATACTTGATAGGATCCATTCTAGAAATCAACAAAGTGGTATGGTTCAACATATACTGTCTCAGTCGGCGAGCAGCCCATGCCAAAGCACATCAAGTTTTCTCGAGCAGTGAGTATCTCGTTTCACAGTCGGTAAACTTTTTGCTAAGGTAGTATATTGCATGCTCTTTTCAACCAGACTCGTCATGTTGCCCCAGTACGCACCCCATCGAATTCTCTAACACTGTTAAGTACATAATTAGAGGTCTTCCTTCAGCAGGTGGTATAATGATCGAAGGTTCTTGCAGGTACTTATTTATTTTGTCAAAGGCTTCTTGACATTGGTCGTTCCATTTCACTACTTGATCTTTCCTCAACAACTTGAAGATTGGCTCACAAGTAGCGGTCAGATGGGAGATAAATCTAGCAATATAATTCAGACGTCCCAAGAATCCTCTAACTTCTTTCTCGTTTTGTGGAGCAGGCATCTCTTATATAGCTTTTACCTTTGCAGGATCGACTTCGATACCTTTACTACTAACAACGAAACCCAGCAGCTTACCAGACCTTACGCCAAAGGTGCATTTGTTCGGATTTAGTCTCAACTTGTACTTCTTCAACCTATCAAACAACTACTGCAAATGTACCAGATGTTTTTCTTCAGTGGTGGACTTTGCAATCATATCAGCTACATAAACTTCTATTTCTTTGTGGATCATATCGTGGAACAAAGCTACCATCGCACGTTGGTATGTTGCCCCAACGTTCTTTAACCCAAATGGCATGACCTTGTAACAGAAGGTGCCCCAAGGCGTAGTGAAAGTTGGCTTTTCCATGTCTTCGGGTGCCATCTTGATCTGATTATAACCTGAGAAACCATCCATGAAGGAGAACACCTTACATTGCGCGATACTATCAACTAGAATATCGATATGTGGCAAGGGAAAATCATCCTTAGGACTTGCTCGATTCAAATCTCTATAGTCTACACACATTCTGACCTTTCCATCCTTCTTGGGTACGGGTACTATGTTGGCAATCCATGGCGGATAACTCACTACTTTCAGGAACCCAGCGTTGAATTGTTTCTCGACCTCTTCTTTGATTTTCTGAGCCATGTCAGGTCTGCTTCTTCGTAACTTCTGTTTAACCGGGGGACTATTTTCTTTGATCGGTAGACGGTGGACCACAATATCAGTATTGAGCTCAGGCATATCTTCGTAGGACCAAGCAAAGATCTCAACATTGTCTCGTAACATCTGAATCAATCTTTGTTTGACAGCATCCTCTAATTCAGCCCCTATCTTGATCTCTTTCTTTTCTTCGTCGGTACCTATATTCACAACCTCAATTGGCTCTTCGTGCGGCTGTATAGTCTTCTCTTCTTGCTCTAGTAATCTGGCAAGTTCTCTAGGCACTTCACAATCTTCCTCACCTTCATCCTCAGCTTGGGAGATCGGATTTTCAAAGTCATATTTAGCAATAGCAGAGTCGTTATCAATAGGATCCAGAGTGGATATGGATCTGCAGTGTATTATGTGGGTGTGTGTGAGAACACATAGCTATAAAAGTAAAGGAAAATAAAAGCGAACACACAATTTGAATACGAAACGTCCAATGTTTTATTGAATGAAAATATGCTTATGAAATTACAAGCCCTAACAATTTATGCGATGAAGGTGAATAACGTGTGTCTTGAATAAAATCCGAGGGTTTTGTCCTCCAAGATCATTGGGATTTGGGTTTTTTTTACAATTCTTTGCTTCATCAATATTCAGCCGTGCTTAAGGGATTGAGGAATCAGGGGTTCACTCAACAAGGTAGCAACAATCGGAGGATAGAGAAGGAAGAATTGGGGTCACGATATTGCGATCAAATCAGCTGAGCAGAGGGTTTGAGAAATGAATAGGGTTCTCAACAAGGTAGCTACAACCAGAGGTTTATCAAAGATCGATGACACACTTGGTTCAAATCGAATCAAGGGAAGAGAAGAATATTGTTTCAATTTTCTACATTTGTAGTTGATTGTGGGTAACATTTCTTCTATTGTAAACACTTTGCAATTCAATACCATATATCCTAATTCTAAGTTTAGAATTAGGGGCAGACGTACCCTACGCAAGAACGACAGGGGGGACTGCCTAAACAAATTGTGTGTTACTTTTCCTTATTGCACTTTAATTTCTTTTAGCATAATTTGTGTTAGTGTGAGTTGTTAGAATTTGGTGAATTTTGCACACCAAGTGTTTGACAAAATTACACACACAAATTATTGTTGTTACGTTGATATAGATCATTGGTAGTAATATTCTAAAGTGACACAAGTAAGTCAATTGATAAAACAAAACGTTGATTCATTTTTTCATCACTTCGGTTTAACATATCCGTTCTTTTCAATAAAGGATTGTTTGTAGACGATTTCAAAATCCGGAAAGCTTTCGCTTAAAATTTAAAATGCGCAAAAAGTAAAACAAGGGATCTATTCAACCTCTTTCTAGATCCGTCATATCGTCTAACAACAAGTTGTCGTGTCAGCCCAAATAAGGAAACTTATGCCTAACTAGGAGAGCCCATATCACATATAATAAAAAATAACGACTACGAGCTCGAAGAGTTGAATGTACGACTCATCCCAAGAACACAAAACTTAGTTAACTTGAGAATTTATTAAAGTCAGTCATTTTCTATTACCTATTTTGAATAAAGTGAAAGGCATTTAACCTCCAATGTACAAATTCTTTTAAAAACTAATTATTACCGTACTCACATAAAGTTCATATAAATGTTGAACTTTCAGTAAAAGATCATTGTCGCCCTAAAAGGCAGTGTTAATATTGGATTTTCATTTGAAGTTCCTTGCATCTAGGGGTGGAAAACGGGCCGTCCGCCACCTTCCGCGCCTTAAGCCCGCCAAAAAACGAGCGGGGCGGGCATGCCCGCCAAGTGAAATGGGCATAAAAATCATGCCCGCCCTGCCAAGATGGCGGGTTGGCGGGCGGCTGGCTTGGCCGCCTATATATATATATATATATATATATATATATATATATATATATATATATATATATATATATATATATATATATATATATATATATATATATATAATAGATTAATAGATTTTTTTACCTTTTAATTAAAATTTTCACTTATTTTTTAAAACAATTTTTTATAAAAGCAACTTTTTAACAAATTTTACTTAAAAAAATATTACATATATTTACAAATAAATATATAAAATAAACCATCAAGAATTGGAATTAATAGAATTAACTAAAAAATAGAGAATTTTAAAGGATGGCAGGCGACAGGCATTGGCGGGACGGGCTATGGCAGACGGTGGGTTTTGGCAGGGCGGACTTTAGCGAGCGGCGGGCCTAAAATATAAATCCAACCAGCCATTTTTTTGGCGGGTGTGCGAGCCGGTCCCGGCGGGCCACGACCCGTTTTGCCATCCCTACTTGCATCCCTCACATGCAATGTTAATGTTCGACTTCCATTGGAAGATCCTTACATCCAAGGAGCAACACTGATACATGGCCAACTTAAAAGTATTGCACGAGAGACTCAATTTAAAAGTCCCGCATAACTGATTCAACTTAAAAAGCTTAGCACGAGGAACTCAACTTAAAAAGTCTCGCTTGAGGAACACAACTTTTAATTCGAAGATTATTCTACCTAACTCATTTTCCAACAAGACGAACGAGACAAGTCAATTACTAAAATTAAGTTGTAAACGTTAACTACACCCATTTAAAATAGTGAGTTAATTAAGTCGTTCCGATAAATTTCAAAGATTATTAAAATACACATTTAATATTTATTAAAAAATTTAATAACTAATATCTTCCTATCAATTAAATTCAAAATTTAATTTACGTACATATATTTTTAATATTAATTAGTTTATAAAAAGAAATTTACTATATTTTGAGTAAGTATACATATTTAAATATATTTTTAATATTTATTAGTTTATAAAAAGAAATTTACTATATTTTGAGTAAGTATACATATTTAAATCTTTATTATATAGGAAGATATTAGTTTCACACAGTCGACCTGAACAATGTGTAGGTCGACCTGAGCTTCTGAAACTCACAAAACTGTCCATTTTTGTAATCATGAGTCGACCTGAACAATCTATAGGTCGACCCATGCACCTGACACGTCCAAAAATGCCAATATCTGTGATCCTTCATGCTTCCTTCTTTGTCCTATCGACTAGGGTTACTTCCAAGCACAAACGACACGTTTCTAGATCTCTTTAAGTGGCCAAGAGGTATCTTTGTATGGCTAACCAAATCAATGCTAGAAAGAAATTAAACTTGAGCCAGCTAATTCTAGGGTACCTTTATGAAAGTCTTGGCGAAGCAACAAATCTCATCAAAGACTACAAAACTGGATCTTCTCATCAATAACGCCTTTACTTGGAAGGAAAGCTTCAAAGGTGTCATTAAGCCATAACTGCAGTGGCCAAAAGGGTCCAGCAAAAAGAAGAGAAGAGGGTTTGAGAAACGATATTGGGATCAAATCAGCCGAGCAGAGGGTTTGAGAAACGAATTGGGTTCTCAACAAGGTAGCTACAACAGGAGGTTTATCAAAGATCGGTGACACACTTGGTTCAGTTCGAATCAAGGGAAGAGAAGAATATTGTTTCAATTTTCTGCATTTGTAGTTGATTGTGGGTAACATTTCTTCTATTGTAAACACTTTGCAATTCAATACCATATAACCTAATTCCAAGTTTATAATTAGGGGCAGACGTATCTTACGCGAGGACGACAAAGGGAACTGCCTAAACAAATCCTGTGTTACTTTTCCTTATCGCACTTTACTTTCTTTTAGCATAATTTGTGTTAGTGTGAGCTGCTAGAATTTGGTGAATTTTGCACACCAAGTGTTTGACAAAATTACACATACACAAATTATTGTTGTTACGTTGATATAGATCATTGGTAGTAATATTCTAAAGTGACACAAGTAAGTCAATTGATAAAACAAAGCGTTGATTCATTTTTTCATCACTTCGATTTAGCATATTCGGGTATTTTCAATAAAGGATTGTTTGCAGACGATTTCAAAATCTGGGAAGCTTTTGCTTAAAATTTAAAAAGCGCAAAAAGTAAAACAAGAGATCTATTCAACCCCCTTTTAGATCTGTCACATCATCTAACAACAAGCTGTCATGTCAGCCCAAATAAGGAAACTTATGCCTAACTAGGAGAGCCCATATCATATATATATATATATATATATAGAGCCTACGAGCTCGGAGAGTTGAATGTACGACTCATCCCAAGAGCACAAAACTTAGTTAACTTGAGAATTTATTAAAGTTAGTCATTTTCTATTACCTATTTTGAATAAAGTGAAAGGCGTTTAACCTCCAATGTACAAATTCTTTTAAAAACTAATGATTATTGTACTCACATAAAGTAGATGTATTGCCAAGTTCATATAAATGTTGAACTTCCACTAAAAGATCAATGTCGCCTTAAAAGGCAATGTTAATCCTAAATTTTCATTTGGAGATCCTTGCATCCCTCACAGGCAATGTTAATGTTCGACTTCCATTGGAAGATCCTTACATTCAAGGAGCAACACTGATACATGGCCAACTTAAAAGTATTGCACGAGAGACTCAATTTAAAAGTCCCGCCTAACTGACTCAACTTAAAAATCTTAGCACGAGGAACTCAACTTAAAAAGTCTCGCTCGAGGAACTTAACTTTTAATTCAAAGATTATTCCACCTAACTCATTTTCCAACAAGACGAACGAGACAAGCCAATTACTAGAATTAAGTTGTAAACGTTAACTACACCCACTTAAAATAATGAGTTAAATAAGCCGTTCCGATAAATTTCAAAGATTATTAAAATAAACATTTAATATTTATTAAAAAATTTAATAACTAATATCTCCATATCAATTAAATTCAAAATATAATTTACGTACATATATTTTAATATTAATTAGTTTATAAAAAGAAATTTACTATATTTTGAGTAAGTACACATATTTAAATATATTTTTAATATTTATTAGTTTATAAAAAGAAATTTACTATATTTTAAGTAAGTATACATATTTAAATCTTTATTTTGGCTCTAAAATTGGTAAGCAACATAAATTTCAAAATTCAAAATCACAAAAATCCTTATTCCATTTCAAATTTCCAGCGCTTCATCTTAATAAAAAATCACCAAATTCAATCCAACCGTTGAATCCAAAACAAATAAAAATCCCAATCTCTCTCTCTCTCTCTCTCTCTCTCTCTCTCTCTCTCTCTCTCTCTCTCTCTCTCTCTCTCTCTATAAAACCGATTCATTTCACCATTCTCTCTCTATTCTTCTCACCACCCTAGAAACCCTTCTTCTCCCCATTTTCGTTTCTAGGTCTTGTCTCAAACTTCAACATGCGTCAAATCCTCCACATCCAGGGCGGTCAATGCGGCAACCAAATCGGAGCCAAATTCTGGGAAGTCGTCTGCGCCGAGCACGGCATCGATCCGACCGGACGCTACACCGGCGACTCAGATCTTCAACTAGAACGGATCGATGTTTACTACAACGAAGCGAGCGGTGGCCGGTTCGTTCCAAGAGCGGTTCTCATGGATCTTGAACCGGGGACTATGGACAGTATCCGGTCTGGACCGTACGGTCAGATCTTTAGACCGGATAACTTTGTGTTTGGGCAGAGTGGTGCCGGGAATAACTGGGCGAAAGGGCATTATACTGAGGGCGCTGAGCTTATTGATTCTGTTCTTGATGTTGTCAGGAAGGAAGCTGAGAACTGTGATTGCTTGCAGGGTATGGTTTTTTCAACTTGTTCGGTAATTTAGGGTTTTGTTGATTTCTTTGATTTAGGGTTTTGTTGAACTCGTTTTGTTTTACTTTTGGAAGAAATGAAGTTGTAGTTAGTGTTGATGTATTCTTTTAGAGTCTTTTTGCTGACTGTGAAATGAGATCTGTGTTTCTGTTTTTGAAGTTTTGTGGCTGATTTTGAGTTGGTGTGTTTTTCGTATATAGTTGGAATCTTTCGTGCTTTGAAATTGCGAGTTAGGCATTTGATTTGTTTACTATTATAGATCATGGATTGCTAACTTCGTTGAAATTAGGTTTTAGGGTTCTTGATTTTGGTGTTTGCATGTGTTTATATGGGGTTTGATTTTTAGTTTCTGTGGCTGATAATGAAATGGGTGTTGTGTGTTTTGCCTGTGTGCTTGTTAACTGGTTTTGAATTTAGGTTTCATGGTTTTTGATTTGTGATTATTAGGGTTTACTTTTTTAGATTTTGTGGCTGAAAATGAAATGGGTGTGGTGTGTTTTTGTGTATGTGTGCAGGTTTTCAAGTATGTCATTCACTTGGTGGAGGAACTGGATCTGGAATGGGAACTCTGCTCATTTCAAAGATTAGGGAGGAATACCCTGACAGGATGATGCTCACTTTCTCTGTTTTCCCTTCTCCTAAGGTTTCTGACACTGTGGTTGAGCCCTACAATGCTACTTTATCTGTTCACCAGCTTGTTGAAAATGCAGATGAGGTTATGGTTCTTGACAATGAAGCTTTGTATGACATTTGCTTCCGTATTCTGAAGCTCAGCAACCCAAGCTGTAAGCTAGTTTGCTATTTCACATCTCAATGCATACCCTTTTCTTTACACTACTCATTTCTTGTGTGTTTCTTATAATTTTATTTGGAGTGTTTGCTTAGTAGTAATGTGTGATTTTCTATGTTGATGCAGTTGGTGATCTGAATCATTTGATATCAGCGACTATGTCTGGTGTCACATGTTGTTTGAGGTTCCCTGGTCAGTTGAACTCTGATCTCAGGAAGCTTGCTGTGAATCTCATTCCATTTCCTCGTCTTCACTTTTTCATGGTGGGATTTGCTCCTTTGACCTCCCGTGGCTCCCAGCAGTACAGGACTCTCAGTGTCCCTGAGCTCACCCAACAAATGTGGGATGCGAAGAACATGATGTGTGCTGCTGACCCTAGGCATGGACGTTACCTCACTGCATCTGCTATGTTTAGAGGCAAGATGAGCACCAAGGAGGTTGATGAACAAATGATGAATGTTCAGAACAAGAACTCATCATACTTTGTGGAATGGATCCCAAACAATGTCAAATCCACTGTCTGTGATATTCCTCCAACTGGTTTGAAGATGGCTTCAACATTTATTGGAAACTCAACCTCAATTCAAGAAATGTTCCGCAGGGTGAGTGAACAGTTCACTGCTATGTTCAGGAGAAAGGCTTTCTTGCATTGGTACACAGGTGAAGGAATGGATGAGATGGAATTCACCGAAGCTGAGAGCAACATGAACGACTTGGTTGCAGAGTATCAACAGTATCAAGACGCGACTGCTGATGAGGATGAGTATGGAGAGGAGGAAGGAGAAGAGGAAGATTATGGTCAACATGATATATGATTTTGAATGAAAGTTTGAGTATTAAAATCTGCTGCAACTTCATGTTGCTTTTTCAAACTAAGACTAGTTTTCTTATATTTCAATTACTATGTCTGTAAAATTGGTTTTGGTTTTGGTTTATTTGCTTTTATGTGTGACCAGTTGGTAGTTGAGTAAGACAGCTTAAACAATTCCTTTAAGTATCACTTTTGTTAGAATTAAACATCAATATTGATTCAAAATGATTGCCTTCATGAAATTCTATGAAATTTGGATGCTAAATTTATTTTTCATACTTTCTTCACATACTTGTTTTGCGTGTGTCATGTTCTTCTGATTTCTTTCCATAAATGATCTTTTTTTGAAAGGCTTGTTAAAGATCTTTTTCTGAGTGTACCTTTCATACACATTGTGTTCTCTTCTACCAAATTAATTGATACTTTTGTCATTTGATTGTCAATTTTTATAAGTTTCATGTCTACATGTATTATTATTAATTCACAAGTCTTTTTTAAGCAATGAATTTTTTGTTCCAATATATCTTTATGCAAACACTTCGTAAGGTGCATGCGTTATGAAACTTTATTTTCTTTTGGAGATTTTTTGTCTTAACGTGAAATATGATAAATACTAGAGGTAGGCTCACGGACACAATAGAAAATTCTAGATTTGAATCTTGGACAATACAGAAAATATTTAATTTTAATAATATTACTTAGAAAACCCTTTCTATATATGCTCGTGTGACATATTCTCAAAATTTCTATATACTATGATAATTATTAGATGAACCATAAAACGAATAAGTGATTGTTAAAAATAAAGAAAATTGAGAAATGATTAGTTTGGTCTCTAATTGGTGACATCAATAGTCTTTGAATGTACGCATTCCTACGCTAAATTGATTACACTATGAATTGAATGTACACATTCCTAAGCTAAAATGATTAATAAAATGATATGAATTGGTTGAATGATTGTTTGATTTTCTTTTTAATTGATTGTTTGATTTTTTTTTTTTAATTGGTGGTACTATTGCAATGTTTTCTCAAACGTCTGTTTTCTTAAGATAATCTGGCATAACAAAATAAGAGCTTATAAATTGACATAAGAAGTGTCTAGCATAAGCAAAAGAAGATAAGTAGCAACAACAGAAAAACATACAATCAAAAATCGTGTGATCTTGATCCAACGACCATAAGAATGCCGCATGTGTGAATGTCAAGAATTTTGATTGCAGTGAATCTGTTTTCATAAAACAATCATTCCAAAAACAACAAATCCTTAAAATTAGGGTAGGCCCCCAAAAAAGTTTTTTAGTTCCGCCACTAAGTTAGAGTCCAACTATTAATCCAACAAGGATATTTCAGTTAGAATCCACCATTAAAGATTAGGGATGGCAAACAGACCCAAACCTGCGGGGCCCACCCGCACCCGAACCCGAGTCAACGGATGAAAATCCGAGTTGACTGGGTTTGGGTTTGGGTGCCACCCGATATTTCGGGTGCGGGTTTGGGTAGTGTGAAACCCGCGTCCGAAACTCGAAATCACACCCGAATATATATATATATATATATTATGGAAAGTTGTAAGAAAATTGTAGGAAAAATATATTTTATGTATTTTGTTGCGGGTTTGGGTTTGGATGAAAAAACCCGAACTCAACGGGTGTGGGTGTTATTTTGTCACCCGAATAGCTTTTGAGTTTGGGTTCGGGTTCGGGTGGTAATTTCGGGTGCGAGTTGTTAGAACAAGATTTGTTCTGATCAATTATCTTAGTTTTGATGATAACAATAATATGAATTTTGCTTAAGATAATATGGTACTCTAATCCAATGCAATTTCCTTTTCAGGAAATATATATAGAGTATGCATAATTCAGCGCTCAGAAGCTTTGTCTCAAGGGTTCAGCATGCAACATCAGAACATGGTCTGGCAAGACATCAGAAGATGGTCGAAGCAGAATCAGAACATGGGTCTATGGAAGCATCAGAAGAACATGAGATCAGAAGCACTGAAGTTTTGATGGTATCACGCTCAGAAGCACTTCAAGGTCAGAAGATCAGAAGATGCTATGCACCAAGCTGTTTGACTCTGATGATATTCAAACGTTGTATTCACAAACATCAGATCAGAAGGAAGTACACGTGGCAAGCTACGCTGACTCACAAAAGGAACGTTAAAAGCTATTAAAGGCTACGTCAGTAGACACAGCGTGAACAAGGCTCGAGGTAGTTGACAAAAGCGAATAACATTAAATGCGATGCTGTACGGAACACGCAAAGCATTAAATGCACTCAACGGTCATCTTCTCCAACGCCTATAAATATGAAGTTCTGATGAGAAGCAAGGTTAACGATTCTGCACAAAACAACTCATATTAACTTGCTGAAACTCTGTTCTATTCAAAGCTCAGAATCTTCATCTTCATCAAAGCTCACTACATTGCTGTTGTAATATATTAGTGAGATTAAGCTTAAACGTTAAGAGAAATATCACAGTTTGTGATTATAGCTTTTAAGAAGCAATTGTAATACTCTTAGAATTGATTACATTAAGTTGTAAGGAACTAGAGTGATCGTGTGGATCAGAATACTCTAGGAAGTCTTAGAGGTTATCTAAGCAGGTTGTAACTAGAGTGATCGTGTGGATCAGTATACTCTAGAAAGTCTTAGAGGGTATCTAAGCAGTTGTTCCTGGAGTGATCAGTGTGTGATCAGAAGACTCTGGAAGACTTAGTTGCTGACTAAGTGGAGAACCATTGTAATCCGTGCGATTAGTGGATTAAATCCTCAGTTGAGGTAAATCATCTCTGCGGGGGTGGACTGGAGTAGTTTAGTTAACAACGAACCAGGATAAAAATAACTGTGCAATTTATTTTTATCTGTCAAGTTTTTAAAGCTACACTTATTCAAACCCCCCATTTCTAAGTGTTTTTCTATCCTTCAATTGGCATCAGAGCGCCGGTTCTAAGGTGCAAGCACTTAACCGTGTTTAGAAAAGATTCAGGAAGAGAAAAACGCTTCAGTAAAAGATGGCTGATGAAACTGCAAAGTCTACACCTGCATCTACATCTGGCTCTGCTGAGCAACACAACGGTAACAATGGTTATACTAGACCGCCGGTATTTGATGGTGAAAACTTTGAATACTGGAAAGATAAACTGGAAAGTTACTTTCTTGGTCTAGATGGTGATCTATGGGATCTTCTGATGGATGGTTACAAACATCCAATAAATGCCAGTGGCGTAAAGCTGACAAGGCAAGAAATGAGTGATGATCAGAAGAAGCTTTTCAGGAATCATCATAAATGCAGAACTGTTCTGCTGAATGCTATCTCTCATGCTGAGTATGAGAAGATATCTAACAGTGAAACGGCCTATGACATATATGAGTCTTTGAAAATGACTCATGAAGGAAATGCTCAAGTCAATGAGACTAAAGCTCTCGCTTTAATCCAAAAGTATGAAGCCTTCAAGATGGAGGATGATGAAGACATTGAAAAGATGTTTTCAAGATTTCAAACTCTTACTGCTGGATTGAGAGTTCTTGACAAGGGATACACAAAGGCTGATCACGTAAAGAAGATCATCAGAAGCTTACCCAGAAGATGGGGTCCTATGGTGACTGCATTCAAGATTGCAAAGAATCTGAATGAAGTTTCTCTGGAAGAGCTTATCAGTGCCTTGAGAAGCCATGAAATAGAGCTGGACGCAAATGAGCCTCAAAAGAAAGGTAAGTCCATTGCATTAAAATCCAATATCAAGAAATGCACTAACGCTTTTCAGGCTAGAGAAGAAGATCCTGAAGAATCAGAATCTGAAGAAGAAGATGAACTGTCCTTGATCTCCAGAAGGCTAAATCAACTCTGGAAGAACAAGCAAAGGAAGTTCAGAGGCGTCAGAAGTTCAAAGAAATTTGAACGTGGAGAATCTTCTGATGACAGAAGATTTGACAAGAAGAAGGTCATGTGCTATGAATGCAATGAGCCTGGACACTTCAAGAATGAATGTCCAAAACTTCAGAAGGAAAATCCCAAGAAGAAGTTTCATAAGAAGAAAGGTCTTATGGCAACCTGGGATGAGTCAGAAGATGATTCAGACTCTGAAGATGAGCAGGCTAACTGTGCGCTGATGGCGACAGAAGATGACGGATCAGAATCTACATCAGAATCAGATTCTGAAGAGGTATTTTCTGAACTTACTAGAGAAGAGTTAGTTTCCGGTCTAACTGAACTTCTGGAATTCAAGTCTCAGATTAGTCTCAAATACAAAAAGCTGAAAAAGCTATTTGAATTTGAAACAAAGAAGCTTGAGTTGGAGAATTCTGAATTAAAAGAAAAACTTTTAAAATTATCCAATAACGTTGGATCTCCTTCTGATTCAGAAAAATCCACTCCTAGTCTAAACCATATTCTGAAAGAATATGATTTAAGTTTCAGGAAGTTCTTATCTAGAAGTATTGGCAGAAGTCAGCTAGCTTCTATGATATATGCTGTGTCTGGAAACAAAAGAGTTGGCATTGGTTTTGAGGGTGAAACCCCATACAAACTTGAACCTGTTAATGAAATGAAATTCACATACAAGCCATTGTATGATCAGTTCAAGTATGGCCACTCCCATGATATTAGGCACACTTCACATGCTCAAAGTTTTCACATAACACACACCAAAAAGCATGTGACAAAACCTAGGAAATATCATGAAACTCACATTAAAAATTATCATGCTGTTCCTCCTATTGCTTACAATGTTAAACCCAAGTTCAATCAGAACTTGAGAAAATCTAACAAGAAAGGACCCAAGAAGATGTGGGTACCAAAGAAAAAGACTATTTCTTTTGCAGATTCTCTTGGCGACAAAGAAGATAAAAGTCAACATGACATGTCACCTGGACTCAAGTTGGTCTCAACACTTGAAGGGAAGAAGGACTGTCTTCCAAGTTCTGGTACTTAAATCTGTGGAAGAATCTATATTCGTAGGAGATCAGAAAAGAAAGTTTATTAGTCTTGGAACCATCTGTTTTGTTTGTTTCTTAGCATTGATGTTTCGTTCTTGATTATTCTGAATGCTCTAAATGCTACAGAATATACAATATTGAAACATTGATTGTGAACGAATCAATAAATATCTGGTTTGATGATAAACTTGTTTCTGATGAAACAAAGCAGCTTAAGAATATCTGCAGATACAGTTTTGTCTTATCAGAAGCTGCAGAACAAAGAAGTGAATCTCCAGAAGCTGTGTATATCAGAAGTAATGGATCAGAAGATCATTCAGATTTACATCAGCACACTTCAGAAGGAGTGTCTCCAGAAGAGAAACTTGATCAATTCAGAAGCAGTGATCGGAATCAGAAGGCGTAAAGCCTATTGAATATTTCACAGCTGTCATCCATTATCTGATGATGAACACGTGTCTATACGGTTAGTACAAAGCGTGCAGTTGAAAAGATGCCGACCTAGGTAACTGTATTAAATCATTTCATTTACCACGTTCTCTCTCCTTACGTCACTCATCATTTAATAAAATTGATTTCTTTTGATTCTGGAACTGTTCAGTTTATATTTTTTATTATTTTCTTTTTCAAATCTGTCTCTATATATTCTTTTCAAATCATCTCATATATCTTTTTCGCTCCCTTGTCTCTCTTTCTTCTTGCATACCTTCTTTTTGAAAGCTTTTTAGTCGTTTCTAAAACCCTAACCGAAAACCCAGAATTTGCTCTTCTCTTTTGATCATTCTGTTTCAATGGCTGCTTCTTCATCTCAAAATGTTGGTTCATCTACTCTTCTCCATATGCATAATGAAACAAACCAGGAACTCACTCCTGTTGTTGCATGCTCCATTCCTAAAGATGAATTGGAAGTTCTTTGTGAACTCATGGTTGATTTTGACAACCTTGAAGAAAATGAATTTCATCTTAAAGAAGACATCATCTTTCAAGGATGGACCTCGTTGTTTGCTGAGTTAGTTGGCCCAGTTTATCCGGATCTTGTCAAGGAGTTCTGGGCACATGCTGTGGTTGCTCCAAAATCTATACTTTCTTTCGTCCATGGAAAGTTTGTTGTTATTACTGAAAACATCCTAAGAGTGATGTTTGATCTGAAAAACCCTGAAGGGGTTTTTGAGCTTGATCAAAGGGCAGATTTGGGAGATGTTCTATCCACTCTCTATCCAAATGTCAAGAGAACAAAAAGCGTCAAGGATTTGAGAGATGTCTACAAAATCTGGACAAAGATCCTTCTTGGGTGCTTCTACCATAGGAAAGGAACATATGCCGCGGATTTCATCAATAATGAGCAAAGGTATATTCTTTATTGCATTGCCACTCAGAAGAAGGTTGATGCGATCTACATTATCTTCAACCATATGTGGAAAGCAGTAAAGGATTCCAGAAACGCTTTCAGAAAAGAAAATGGTGGAACAATCATTCCTTTTGGTAGAATTATTACAAACCTTCTGGTGCATTCCAAGATTGTTGAGAGTCTGGAGTCTGAAGGTATTATCAAAGACCTTGCTGTCACCTCTGGAGCCTGTCTGAATGCTTTTTCTTTAAAGAAGATGAAAATAATTGACACTATCCTCAAAGTTCCTCAACCTCTAGTTGGAACAAGAATCAGAAGAAAACCAGTTCTAGCTGACTTTGAAACCTTCTTCAATAGTGAGGTACCTGAAGTCAGAACTAAGTATCTGAAGTCACAAAAAAAGGATAAGAGTCTTAAAGATCAAGACAAAGGTGCTCCTATTAAAGTGAATCGCAAGAAGGAAGAAAGAACCAAAAGAAAGTTTGATCATCCCTCCTTTAATCAGGTGAAGGTTGTTAAGGAAGTTGCTGCTACCACTAAGAATGAGGTAGTCCCAGAAGAAGTAATTGCAAAAGTTGTTAAGGCCGTATCTGCTGATTTTGAGAAGAATAAGAAGGAAGCTGAGAAGAAGAAAAAGAAGAAGAAGTCAAATAACAATGATGAGACTGTTGAAGTTGTTAAGAAGAAGATAAACAGAAAAAGGAAGATGATTATTCAAAGCTCAGATGAAGAAAATGCTGCTCAAGAGGCTGAGAATCAACCAGAAGTTCTGGCTTATGTCAGAAGGAAAGAAATCTCTAGAGGCAAAGCAAAGATTATTGAAGAGCCGAAGAGTAAGAAGCAGAAGAAGACTGAGGATGTGGCCAAAGCTTTTCTGAGAGGTTCCAAAGGTATATGCATTTCTGAACCTGATTCTGTTCCTGCTGTTCGTTCAGAAGTTGCACCAATAGAGGTTGTCCCTACCCCTGAACCAGAAAAAGCCACACCAGAATCACCCATAATTGTCCGTGTTCTTACACCTCCATCTTCTCATGCAACCAAACCCAATTCTCCTCCTCTCTCACCAATTCCAGAGGCCTCCATCCCTTCTCCTTCACCCTCAACTAACCTTGTCTCTGACCAAGCTGCTGATGATCATGTTCTGGATATACCACCCATTCAAACTCTCTTTCCACCACACACAAATATCTCCATCTCTCAACCACCTCCCCATGCCAACTATGAATCTTTTCCTTCCACCACTCTAAATAACCGTAGTGACTCTATTCTTCCAACCTCTGCATCACATGAGCAGCTGCTTCGTGATTGCAACTACACTCCCAAGCCTCGTCCTGAAGCTGAAGTAGTAGTGTTAGATTCTGATACTGAAGCAGAATCTTCTTATAGGTTGGATAGAGAACCTCATCCGTACTTCACTTCCAACCCTGCCTTTTCAAAAACCCAAATAAAATTCCGCCCTGTATACCCTATTGGTGTAGTTTTTGAAAACATAAAGAGGAATCTCAGAAGTATCTTTGATACTCTCAGAATTGCTGAAAGTTCTGGATTGAATGATGTTGCTATGCGGAACTTCTGGAGGATCCTTCGCAGAGAATCAGATGCTCTGTTTTTAGAACTTCAGGAAGCCTGTGTAGCTGCTGCCCCACGGCCTCGTGGAATTCTGAGGAATTATGAAGACCTCTGGTTTGCTAGTCTCAAAGGAAGACATCTGCTGGAAGAGAAGCCCTTCTTGGATGAGATGGAACAATTAAGACTGGCTGCTGAAATGGAAGCAAATCCATGCAGGGATATCGTTATCTTTATTCCTGATTATCCTGTTCTGCTCGGAGACTTCAAGACTCTCTTTGACTATCTGAGGGAAAACCCTTCTGAGAAAGACCCAAGCTTGGTCATTCCAGAAGTTTTTGACCCACCAAAAGTTGAAGGTCCTTCTGCTCCCAGGAATCTAGCTGCCATTCTTCAGGCACTTGAGAATGGAGACTCGGAAATTCCTGCTGCAGAATATGGAGATGCTTCTATGCAAGAAGCAGATGCTGAAGATCATGTTGCTGAATCAGATCCTGTTGAGGGAATCCCTGCAAATGATCTATCCATGGAAGCTACAGATCAAGTTGCTATTCCTGTGGTTGAAAGCGGTGAAGCTTCTTCTGATGAATTTTCTCGTCTTGCAAGGACTCTGGAAGAAATTCAGAAGAGACAGGATGAGCAAAGCTCACTCAATGCTGAGTATAGCGCTTTCATGGTGAGGCAAGAAGAACACAACAATGAGGTTCAAGAGATGCTGGCCAAGATCTTGTCAAGGCTAGGGCCATCTTAGATTGAGTCTGTGTTGTTTCTTTCTTTTCGTTGCATCTGTTTTGTTTTGTGCATCTGATCTTACTTATCTTCATGTACTTCTGTACCTGCTGTCTGTACTTCAATGAAATCATCTTCTTCCTCCGTGTGCTTCGTTCTGTTTGTCTCTGAATCTTTTCTGTTTTTGATGATATGACAAAAAGGGGGAGAAGATAAATGATAAATGATTTGATTTAATCAGTTGCATTTACTAACAAGAACTGCAAGTTCTATATGGTTTAAGTGTTTTGCAGGTATAAAGAAGTGAAGAGAATCTTCAAAGCAAACACAAGAAGCAAAACCATAAGAAGTGTTATTCTGTAAAAAGAATAAGCTCATGGAAACTGAAGCAAGCTGAGTGCTGTCAAGCTTCAGAAATCAGAAGCAAGAAAGAAGAATGAATCAGAAGCACTGATAATAGAATTTGATCCATATTTGTCTATTTGCTCTGACAAAATTCTATTTGCTCTGATACATTATTTTAGCCTATATGGCTCTGATACATATCATGTGTTCTAATATACATTTTATGTTCTGACTCGTTCATGCTGACTTTTGTCGTTTAGTTTTTGTTCTGTAACATTTCAGGATGTAGAGATGCTCTGATGATGCTCTGGTACATTCAACAATGTTCTGATACAAATCTAGCATGAAGTGAGGTTGGTAGAAATTCAAGCTCTGAAGCTATCCGAGGGAAGCAGAAATCAGAAGCTGTGATTGTTCTAAAGATCCAGAAAACTCAAGTTCTGAAGCTGTCCTAAGTGGAAGCAGAAATCAGAAGCTGTGAATGTTCTGAAGATCAAAGAAATTCAAGTTCTGAAGCTGTCCTAAATGGAAGCAGAAATCAGAAAGCTGTGAATGTTCTGAAGATCAAAGAAATTCAAGTTCTGAAGCTGTCCTAGATGGAAGCAGGAATCAGAAGCTGTGAGTGTTCTAGGGATCTAAAGAAATTCTAGTTCTGAAGCTGTCCAATGGAAGCAGAAGTCAGAAGCTATGAATTCTCTAAAGACAGAAGCTTATGTGATCGTCTCTACCGAAATAATCAGGGAAGTCTTTTATTAAAGTTCTTCGAGTATTTATTTCAGGGGGAGATTATTTATCTCAGGGGGAGATTGTTAATCTCAGGGGGAGACATATTCATATGCTTATGCTATAGCTGTGTAATTTGTCTTTTGCCGTCTGCTCTTTCTGATCGCAAATTCATATCATTTATATATGTTTTTGTCATCATCAAAAAGGGGGAGATTGTTAGAACAAGATTTGTTCTGATCAATTATCTTAGTTTTGATGATAACAATAATATGAATTTTGCTTAAGATAATATGGTACTCTAATCCAATGCAATTTCCTTTTCAGGAAATATATATAGAGTATGCATAATTCAGCGCTCAGAAGCTTTGTCTCAAGGGTTCAGCATGCAACATCAGAACATGGTCTGGCAAGACATCAGAAGATGGTCGAAGCAGAATCAGAACATGGGTCTATGGAAGCATCAGAAGAACATGAGATCAGAAGCACTGATGTTTTGATGGTATCACGCTCAGAAGCACTTCAAGGTCAGAAGATCAGAAGATGCTATGCACCAAGCTGTTTGACTCTGATGATATTCAAACGTTGTATTCACAAACATCAGATCAGAAGGAAGTACACGTGGCAAGCTACGCTGACTGACAAAAGGAACGTTAAAAGCTATTAAAGGCTACGTCAGTAGACACAGCGTGAACAAGGCTCGAGGTAGTTGACAAAAGCGAATAACATTAAATGCGATGCTGTACGGAACACGCAAAGCATTAAATGCACTCAACGGTCATCTTCTCCAACGCCTATAAATATGAAGTTCTGATGAGAAGCAAGGTTAACGATTCTGCACAAAACAACTCATATTAACTTGCTGAAACTCTGTTCTATTCAAAGCTCAGAATCTTCATCTTCATCAAAGCTCACTACATTGCTGTTGTAATATATTAGTGAGATTAAGCTTAAACGTTAAGAGAAATATCACAGTTTGTGATTATAGCTTTTAAGAAGCAATTGTAATACTCTTAGAATTGATTACATTAAGTTGTAAGGAACTAGAGTGATCGTGTGGATCAGAATACTCTAGGAAGTCTTAGAGGTTATCTAAGCAGGTTGTAACTAGAGTGATCGTGTGGATCAATATACTCTAGAAAGTCTTAGAGGGTATCTAAGCAGTTGTTCCTGGAGTGATCAGTGTGTGATCAGAAGACTCTGGAAGACTTAGTTGCTGACTAAGTGGAGAACCATTGTAATCCGTGCGATTAGTGGATTAAATCCTCAGTTGAGGTAAATCATCTCTGCGGGGGTGGACTGGAGTAGTTTAGTTAACAACGAACCAGGATAAAAATAACTGTGCAATTTATTTTTATCTGTCAAGTTTTTAAAGCTACACTTATTCAAACCCCCCATTTCTAAGTGTTTTTCTATCCTTCACGAGTTTGGGTAGTATAAAACCCGCACCCGCGGGCACCCGTTGCCATCCCTATTAAAGATTAATAAATTATTAAAAACATGGTCCTCCAAAGAAATAAGATGAAACATCCCGCCTAAACAAGATCAAAGATACTTGAGACTACTATTGACTCTTATACATAATAAAGTTCATTAGCCAACCAAAGAAAATATGATAGTAGTTTGAAAATTTTCTAGGATACTATTTTCAGATCAGAATAATACTCATGTCTTATGAATCCTTCACGTGAACAGGTGTATATGAGAAAATCATATCATATCATTTTGAAAATTTTAGATAAATCAAACCATTGAGTTCTAGATCACGACTAAACCACCTCTAATTATAGATGACCTAACTAAGCTAAAAAATGCCTCAAAATCGACATGATATTCTAAATAAGGACAAAGGACCACCATAGCCACCTAAAAATTCTATACCACATCACCAAGACTATCTCACAAGTGACAGACAGACAAATGAAAAGTCAATTCTATTGTACCACCACAAAAGCAGCATAAAGATATCTCAAGTGACACCAAAAGAACTATATGTTTAAATAGGTTCTCTCTAGAAGGGAACTTATAAAGGAAACGTTGCAAAGAGAGGAGAATCACATTAGATGGAGCCCAAATGATCCAAATACAAGACACAATTCAATCCGTTGTATTCAAAGGAAGATAAGATCCGAATTTAGCCTTAAGGAGAGAACTATAAGTCAAAGCAACTAAGTAAACTCCATTTTCTCAGCCCCCATCACCAGCAATCAATATCTGTTGGGGTTATCGGTTTGGGGGTCAATATATGCGATTTTGAACTCATCACTAATTGCTAGTCCCCGTCTAACGGGCATTGATTCTCTAACTTCCATTTATCTACCTTTCCCCAACTTTCTCTCTATCTCTCTCTCTTGATTTACTTTTTCTCACTAATTTTTCTCTCAAAAATTAATATCGCCTTCTCCTTTATATCATATAAATATTACCTAAAGTCACTCTAACTTTTCCTTAGATGATGTTTACCCTTGCTTAACTCGATAAAAATGAGTCATACATGAGACGAGACTGATTGGTCCAAGGAGCTTATAAGTTATAATCGATTTTATCTTTTTATAATTCACATAGAGTGAAATAAAAAACTATTTAATTTAATACTAACTTTTTTATTTTTGTTTTTTCATTGTTTATTTAACTTTTTATATTTATTGATCTCATTAATGACACAATTTAATTTTATTGAATCATCTTTATTTTATATTTTTTTCTTCGAATTATTTAATCAATATTTTTTATAATAATTTTGAAAACTAACCCAACATAAATCAAAACGAACTAACATTTAAACTTTATACAAATTAATGATAAAAAAGGTTTAAACGTGTCGGATTGATCTGTTTTATCATTTTAAACCTTAATCGAAAGAGGTATATTTAGATGGAGGCTATTAGAGGATAGTGGAGATGGAAATTTACTTTCTTTTTTTCTTAAATTAGAAAAATTTAAAAATGTTATAAAAATAAATTAAGTAAAATCAAGTTATATATCATCATCTATCAAAATATCAATTACTGTAATATTTTTAAAATCTCTAATATATCAAAATATATAGATTTAGTCATGCAGTCTCATTCAACTAGTTTTTTGGTTGTTGATAGAGTCACTACATACACTAGTAAATTATTAGGAAATTATTGATTGATTTTTGAATCCACCTTCACATGTGTGACCATAAAAAAAAACCTATTTATATCGATCTAAACCAGAATAAAATAAGAAAAAAAAAGGGGCAACAAGTTAAAATTTAGGAATAAATAAATGGAAGTCTTTACAAGACATTTCCTTTTCAAAGAATGCTGTTATGGCCATTTGCTCTTAAATGCAAAACGATGTAAATTTTGCATCTAATCCATTTATGAAAAAAAAATCTAAAAGGTGGACCATACGAATATGGAATCTCCTAAAAACAAAGTTTTTTAATAATGAAGACAATAAATAAATAAAATCACATGACTCCCATGTTACTGCTGAAAAGCTTTCAGGCCTACTCAAGTGATTATAATAAGATATTTTATTTTGGTAAGCATAAATATTCATAAAAAGATTATTAGTAATTTGGATCAATGTTTCTTTTAAATTCCTTACATATATGTGAAATTTAGTTTTATGATAGCTGATGGAGTGCCCACTAATTGATAAAAATTTAATCTTTGCTAAACTTGAAGATATCATCAAACTACAATGTACAAACTAGCCAATATCAAACAATTCAAGAAAATAAGGGCAAGGAAAATATCAAGAGTATCAAGAAATTGACAACAATGTTCAACATGAAAACCTAACAATACTAGCGGAACTATTTGGTGATTATTTCTTATATGATGATGGTGATATGCTAGAAGACAACACGCTTTGTAAAAACAATCTCATAGAGCTGTCAAATATGCTAGAAATTGACACGTTTTGTAAAGGGGTTGAAGTGGGTCGGTCCGATTAATTTATGGTCGGTAAAAAATGAGCCCGACCTAGTTATTAATTGGTTCAGTGGCTCGGTGGGTCAACCCGATAGGTCAATCAGTCTTTTATTCAATATTATAGTTTTAAATTTATGAAAATGATATAATGGATAAAAGCGTAATGATAAACTTAGTTAAATGATATTTAAAATATTCATCAAATCAACATCCATATATACGAATTCCACGAAGATATCTATGTAAAAGTAGAGAGAAACTGAATATTATCTCTAATACTTATCAAAATTTCTCTTTATCTCACAACTATTTCTTTAACCATATCATCTTGAAACATATTTTCATCATCTTTAACTTTTCTTTTTCAATGGAAATACTCTTATACAATTATACCTTAGCTCAATATTTTTTTTCCAAAATTAATTAAAATTATTTTAAAATTTTATTTTAATGGACCAGCCCGAAGCTCGCTTGGCCGATCCAATCCATGAAAAACATAAGTCCGGTGGACTACCCCAAAAAGGAAGGGTTGTGTTTTTTAAAGGTTTTTTGCAGTCCGACCCACGATAAAATATAGGACTTGTGGGTTGGTCCAATGAACCGAGTCGATTTAAACACCTCTACTCATAAGGTAGATTCTTTCATAGAAACCAAAATATGAAGTCAAGGAAGGGCACATGCAAATTTCTATGGGTAAAAATGATGATTACAAACGTATACTCAAAGGAGGTCCTTGGATTCTTGGGAAACTCTTTGATCATGGCAGTGTTTTTCATGGTACAATTTATTTATGGTACAGTTTGTAAGAAAGTTGAACCGAACTGAACTCTAGTAAAATTTTATTTGAACTAAATCGAACTATTTTAATTTACTAAGAATCGAATCCAACTAAAATCATTGGTTTAATATATACCGTTTTGAAATTCCGAACCATACTGAATCGTTAGAAGACGATTTTTTTCAAACCAAATCGTTAAGCTATTTTTCAATTTAAAAAAATAATCCAACTTGTTATAAGTATTTTTCATTTTTAGTTTTACTTTGGTTCAAGTTTAACTTCAGTCCAGTTCGATTTTAGTTTTGGTTCTAGAACTGTTTGTGCATTATAGTTTGATTCACTAACCAAATATAACAGTTTGATTATTTTAACTTCGATTCAATTTAATGGCTCGATTTAGATTTTGGATTTTTTGAGCAGCCTTGAATACAATCTTAGCCTTAAGAAATTCTTTCAAAAGATCTAGATTTTTGTTTTTCTTTTTTCCCCATTTGGGATTAAATGTGGTATATTACTATTAAAGTTGTTGGTGGTTTAAAATTGGAATAAAGTTTTGGCCTACGAGGAAAATGATATATTTTCATAGACAAATTTATTTTTGTGTATATAAGGTGAAAAACACTCATGAAAATCCTAAAATGCCTTTCGAATATATCTTATTTCACATTTTAGGATGTTTCAGATATGCATATTCGAAATGACATTTTTTACAATGATTTATTATTTAATAGTTGGAATTAAAATATGAGAAGTTTCTTCGCATATGCATATTCAAAATCATCTTAAAAAGGGGGTATTTCAAATATGTACATGCGAGTTTTGCCTTGAATAAGTCATTTTTGTAAAACACTTCAACATTACTTTGATAAAATCGGAGAAACATAATAACTAAATTTGATACCTTTTATCCGATAAAATGAATTGGAAATAGCAACTATGTAAAATAAAATAAAATATCTAAATATAGTACAACGGTTGTTCTGAAAGTGTAAAATGTAGGAATATTACAACACGAAATAAAAATCCTAAAATATAGGCTATTGATACTACTGAGTATGCCTAATCATAACCCCCATGCGACCTCCTCTGTCTCCTATAGGCCACCGCACTGGACGCCTCACGAACCATCCTCTTGTCTACAGCAACCGCCTCTGCACCCTGAATGATCCATCTGTCCAATGCCTCCTGCCCAATCAACTATATCCGCTAGCATATCTGTAGGAGATCAATGGCATGGTCATCCTCGACCTACTGATTCTCCAACAGCTCCTCATGCGCCCTGGAGCACCAAGTGTCATGATAAGATGTGACACTTTAAAAAACCATGTTACGTATCCATCTACATAGTGCCAACTCTGGGATGTCCGCATATCCCGATACTCCTCTAGAACCAAATGATGCTCCCAATCCTGAAAGATATTAGTGAGAGCTTGACGGGTAGTGGTGCCGGGAGCAACCTCAAATGGAGAACTAGGTATAATCTGCACGCATCCAAACTGTCTGATGCACCGTTTCGGCAGATACCAGACAAGGTGTTTGCCTCAGATGCTAACCAACCGGAATATAATGAGATGCGGTTGAAGGGGACAACATGCTGGTAATGACGAAAGGGCATCTGGTTGATGTCATCGTGAGCAGTATGATCGAGGTATACCTAATATGGCTCTACTTTATAATTCCTCATTTGAAGGACGTATCGTGCAACCCTAAGCATGTCGTCAGTGTACAAGGGATCAGAATCGTAGCCATGAATACGGGGGAAGTAAGAGATGATCCAGCTCTGAAACAAAAATATGAAAAGAAGTGTACCGTGAGGAGTGTGCAAGAGCCAGTCAAATGTATGGTCCTCCAGTTGTATGCTTTATTCAGCTTCTGGTAGAGGTATACCATAATGGCGTCCCCTAGTTCCAATCATGAACTGTAGTCAAATCCATAAAGTACCGGAGATATGTCACGTCCATGTAAGTTGCACTTTTGTCCATAAAGAGGGACGTGCCAAACAAGAACATGAACCAACACCACAAAGCACAACCACGGTGGTCCTCAACAAAACCATCATCCTTAACCCCAGCAGCTGCCACCAAGTGGTGCTCATAAACCTCTTTCAGGGTGGAGAACCTGACATGCGCCCCATTCGTTGTTCTACACTCATAATCAACAATAAATGGGTCCATACCAAGATAATCTACAACCCACTTGATGGCCTCAACCCTCTGTATTCAGGAATGGTCCAGCAACCTCCCTCTGATAGGAAGGTGGAGCAGACAAGCCACATCATAGAGGGTGATCGTCAACTCCCCAACAGAAAAGTGGAAAGACGACGTCTCCTTGTGCCACCTTTTGGAAAATACCCATGCATGCCGTGGCTTATGGTAACATATCTGGTACAACATAATCTTCCAAGTTTAGATCCAGCAACAACATCTTTAAACCACTCAACCTACGATTTAAAGAGATCAAAGATTTTCCGCGAATGGTTCACGAATTTTATGGGCATCCGTTCCTGTAAAAAAATAACAATGTTAGTTGTTGTTAGATAATGAATAGACCATTTAAATCCTTCCCAAATATTTGTAAGTGAACTGTTTAAATTAAAGAAGTGTAATAATAAAAAAACCTCGCCATCCAAAATATGTCGAGCGACATGGTCATGATAATATATCAAGACGGACGTGTTAGAAGGCCCTCCTGGGTAGCTGATGTCTCCCCCTCCTCTGCATCATGTACGTCGTCATGAGCAACCTCGTCATGCTCAATGTGAACCTCCTCCTCAGGTGCCTCCTCCTCCATAGTAACCTCACGAGAGGAAGACGCTCGAGACAGGCGACTCCTCGGTGCAGATGAAGATCCTGCAGGTGCCTCCTCCATGCTGACTCAACCCCGTCCCTGAGTCACTCCTTGCTGTACAGCTCTTTCGCACCGAGCTGAGACTATTTGGGTTAGCCTCCCCTGTCTTAGTCTATCAGTCGGTGCCTAGTTGTCAGCCATTTTCTTGAAAAAATGTGACTGGTTAATAATAGTTAAGGTAAGGGAAAACAAGTGTTTTTGGCCAAAATTTGACAAGTTGGGCCCTAACATATTTTATTTGGAGCACTTTTTAAATATGTTTGTTTCTACATGCTTAGTAAACTCATGATCTCATCATTGGTACCACTTGATGGCTATCCGACTTAATTTTCGGCCATTTTTCTCATACTTTGTTATATTTGTGAAACTTTTGATTGATGATGATAATATAGAATAAAGAACACGAAATTACAAGTAATATTTGAGTTGGGACAAAATTGTAACAACGAAAAATTTAGAAAGAAATAGATGGAAAATGATAGAAATAGGGCGTCACACTCTTTCTATGATTTAGAAAGGATGATAAGTCTAAATTAAGACCACCACAAGAAACTTGGTTTCTTAATAATATCAAAAACTTGGTCCAATCCAGACACAAAGGAGCAAAACTTGGTCCAATCAAAATCACACAAAGTGTTTAACAAAATTCAACTTGTTTTTTCATTCATATTTAGCTCCCTATTTATAGGTAAAAGATAGCTTACAATAATAACTCAAGAAATTCTACAACTTCAGCCCACTTACTAGTCAATAATTGTTTGGAAGAAAAAGGTCACACACTTAAAGGTAGTGGAGAAAGTGGATAATAATTGCCTTGATGAATAATAACAATTTATAGCCACTTTGATTAATGAATCCCACATTTCTCTTTCTCCTTCCTTAAAATCCTGACCTATTGATTTCTTGAGCCCATTATTTACCTAGAAACATAAAAGCCACGAAATTTCTAAGCTTTAAGAGCTTTAGAATATTTAAAAACACACTAAAAATTAAAAACAAGTGTTTTCGGCCAAAATTTGACAAGCTGAGCCCTAACACATTTTATTTGGAGCACTTTTTTTACATGTTTCCTTCCACATGGTTAATGAACTCATGATCTCATCACACAGTCCTCGCCTTCCACAGGCATCCCTCTCCCAGTCGGTGGTAGGTGTAGACCATTGTTTCCGCTCCCCAGTTGTACTCACAGACATGTGCAATGTCCGACCGTGCAGAGCTCCCTTAGACCAGAAGCTGCGAGTGCATCCCGGAACCACGGCTCGTCAGGCTGTGCGAGAGCAACAATCTTCCGGGCGTGATTGTAGAACCTCTGGGAATCCCTCTCTTGAAATTTTCCAAAAAAAACACTATCTTCAAGCAAAGTCATAAACTGAATAAAAAAATAATAAACAAAGAAAATTTACCTCTCTCTTCCAGATATGCCTAGCCGAATGGTCTGCATACCTTGTCAGTAGAGACACATCTATAGGACCCCCAAGTACCAAACAAGCTTCGACACCAGATCATCCTCGCGTAGCTGAGCAGATAGCACTGAAGATCCTGCAACATCCGTCACTGGCACATGCACAGATGTAGAAGAACTTCCCCGTCGATGTCTGCTGGCGCCGGGCATCTGTGAGGAACCCTCCGCATCATCCCGAGGCCTCCGTGATGCAGTAGTAGATGGAGTAGGCCTCTCAACTGAAACAAACGGAGAAGGCCCGTCAACTGGAACAAATGGAGACGACTCGGCTGGAACAGGTGTAACAGGTACATCGGGTGTAACATGTACATCAATTGAAACAACAACTCCATCTGTCACCTGTGATACTACACACATCCGTTCACGCCGCACGGATGCATGCTGTGCAGTTCTCCCATGTATAACTATGTCCGGATGGCTGGCCATAATGTCTGCATTGTGATTTAATAAAATCGAGTAAGTTATTAGGTAGTTATAACAAGAAAAAGTAAGAAAAAAATATCAGCACAGAACCTTCCGTAGATGCATCTACAGAAGTGTCTTACAATTGAAAAAATAATTTTCTTCTGTAGGTGCATCTAAGGAATGACCTAACGTTCCACTCTTTCCTAGATGCATCTACGGAAGGTATGAAACCTCCAAAACGCAACAATGGCATCTGGTCACTATTGCAGAGGGTTTAAAATCCCTTTTTTATGGATTGATCGTCCATTTTACACTTGAAACAAGACCTACATTATAGCTAAACCTTATTTCTTACACTACTCAATCATTTTTACACCTAAAAATCGAATTCAATCTATATTTTCAAAAACTCTAAAATAACTCGAAACGTCGAAAACTTACCGATTAAATGTAGTTTGGAACTTGTTGGAATGTGTTGGTAGTTGATCTTGACGTTCCCGACTGAACTCGATAGGAAGAAATGAACTTGTTTGAAAGGTTGATTTTTGAGTTTGGGAGAAAGTGAGGTGTTATCAATGAGAAAGTGAAGAATGAGGAGAGGAAGAGTCTGACGCGAATATAACATCAAATGCTTCCGTAGATGCATCTACAGTAGCTTCCGTATGTACATCTACGGAACAAAACAACGTTAAACAAAAAAAAGGTGCTTCCGGAAGTACATCTACGAAAGCAGAGGGGCAATTTTGACAAATTAATGGTGGATGAGAGATCCATGGGGTGGGGTAAGAAATTCTAAAATCTATTTTTTTAAAGTTGAAAAAAAAAAACTCTTAATATTCATTAAACATCCTATCTATTCTAAATTTTTTATTATTTTAAAAAAAATTATAACAAAGAAATACCTCTTTCTTCTTCTTCTTCTTCTTATTATTATTATTATTATTATTAATAATAATAATAATAATAATAATAATAATAATAATAATAATAATAATAATAATAATAATAGATAAGTAATAAGTTCAATATAAAACTATTGGTCTTTAACTTTCACAAACAAAAAAATGAGTGGACATTTTCAAGAAAAAACACTTTAATTTCTCTGAGTTTTCCAATCTTCTTATTAATACCACTTTGATTAATGTTAATATTTTTCTCTTTCTGTTGTGGTCAACGATAATCCTTCTAACAACTTCACTTCAAAACATGGCATTAGGAAATAGAATAATTCACCCATGACTTGTTTATCTTATGCAATGAAGTTCTGCTTGATTTGTAAGTCATAGCCAAAGGCCTCCCAAGATTAATGACCTACTCATTGCTAAAGGCTCTCCTTCATATTTCACATCTTTTTCTGGTGATGACAATATCATTTTTTTATAGGGAAAAGTAATTAAGATGAAGCAAAATAGCTTCAAAG
Organism: Vicia villosa; assembly: GCF_029867415.1. Lineage (NCBI taxonomy): Eukaryota > Viridiplantae > Streptophyta > Magnoliopsida > Fabales > Fabaceae > Vicia > Vicia villosa. The sequence continues at coordinate 13,456,901 of NC_081184.1, read as the reverse complement.
AATACTTAACATCTACTTGGAGACTTTTGTACAACTTATAAACCATGACAAATAAAAAATACCTTAAGCGGGAAACATGACCAATAATAATAAAAGAAAGTTCAAGAATTGGACACCTTTCACCATATTAAGAAGCTAAGAAGCACTTGCAACGTCATACTATGAGTATGAGGTTTAAAGGCCTTTGTAAGAATATTGACAGATGAATCAATACCAATGGTAGGATGCTAAGGATAACAAGAGTTCAATTTATTGGAAATGTTTGAACACTATGTATAAGCACAAAAACATGGGAGGTTGAGCCTTACAAACTTTGATAACTTTAATATTGTTTTGTTGGCAATTTTTTTTTTTTTTTTTTTAGACTTGCCACTAACCATGATTATTTGGTATACAAATGTCTTAAGGCTAAATATTTTTCTCAATACCTCCCTTATGGAAGCAAGTTGTAAGCCTAATGCGAGCTTTATGTGACAGAGTATTCATCAGTCCAAACGGGTCATTAAAAAGGGATTTTGTTGGAAGATTGGTAATGGATGCTAAAGATGCTTTGAAGTTACAACCTGAAAGAAAGCCACTGTATTTCAATGTGTTTTGGATTACATACTTAATTGATATTATTGTGAATAACGACAAGATTCATTTTCATTCAATACTTTAATATTTGAGGCAAAGAACAATAGCAATCAAAATAAATGGTTTTCAGCAATAATAACTAATAATTAGAAATTATAACAGAATAAAGCGAGAAATGACGAAATATTTGTTTACCCCGTTCGAACAAAAGATATACTCTGAGGGTGATAGCAGCTCTCTAATTCATTATATTCAGAAAGTTGCTATAAGAGATTACAGATGAGTTACAAGAAAATAGCATTTGCTTTCAGAGTTTCCAAAAACATCCTCGAAGGCTCCACGAACAAACCTCTATTTTCTACCTAAGTGTTTTCCCAACTTCTCCAATTGTCAGTATATGAATCACTCAAACCCAAGGTTTAAAAGTATTTTTCAATCCCCTTAGATAACTCAAATGAATCACTCGAACCTAAATTTAGATGTATTTCCCAATCTCCTTAGATAACTCAAAAGGTTTTCCAAAACCTTTACCTTTGTAAGTTTTCCCTTGAGAATACCATAAACCCTATAAATCTTAAGATTGTCACACTTTCAGAGAGAGAGAGAGAGAGAGAGAGAGAGAGAGAGAGAGAGAGAGAGAGAGAGAGAGAGAGGTGGAAATGAGATTATAGAAGAGAGAGATAGAGAGGGAATCAGATTGTAGCAGAGAGAGAACAAGGCATATGAGAGAGAGAGTGTGTGTATCTGAGTTTGTATGTGTGTGTGAGAGAGAGATGGATAAGAAATGAGATTATATTTGAGTTAGAGAGAGTTAGAAAGAGAGATGAAATAAGATTATAGAAGAGGGAAAGAGAGAGAGATAGAGATAAAGAGAGAGAAATAGTGAGTTAGAAAGAGAGATGGAATGAGATTATAGGAGAGGGAAAAAGAGGGAGAGAGATGGAATGAACTCATAGGAGAGAGAGAGATATGAGATAGATAAATAGATAGATAGAGAGATGTGTGTGTGAGATAGATATATAGATAGAGAGATAAATAGATAGATAGATAGATAAAGAAATATGGAGAGGGAACATGATTATAAGAGAGAGAGAGGGATGAAATGGGATTATAAGAGAGAGTTGGAAGCATTGTACCTAAAATCTCAAAATCTCATTTAATGGGACGTACTTCAAAAACCTCCTAAAAGACATACACGCGTTAGCGCGATAAAAAAGCAGACAGACAGTGTATTTTAATTTCCCGTTTGTCCGCTTTTTTTAATGCGCACACGTGTCAAAATATAAACATGTATTATTTATTTAATTTAGATTTTTAATGCACACTCATGTTTGTTTGTCCGCCTTTTTGAGTGCGAATATGAAAAAAATTATAAAATACTCTCTCTCTCTCTCTTATACTAATTTTTAGAAAATGCTTATTAGTAAGAAAAACAGAAAAACAAGAAATGCAAGAATAAATCACAACCATTCATTATCACCACAATCCCATGATACATATTAAAAAGAAAATTAAATTTAAAATCAATTTAAAATTCACCTCTAAAATAGTGACATGTGTGCATTATTGCATTTCTTCTTTAAATTATTTCGTACTAAATAGCACTACTCATATTTGTTATATTAATTTAGACTATTTCTAAATTAACATATATATCTAATATTATAACATTAAATAACAGATCTGCAAACTGAACTGGCCAAACCCGAAATCTGTGAAACGCTTAAACCAGACAATCTTGTTGCTGTTGACACTATATTGCAGAATGATTCTTCTAAAATATTCCATCTCCGTTAACAATTTGGAATTGTGCCAAGATCCTAACTGATCATGGGGAGATTTTTACAAGGGATTTCTCCCCCCTTTTCAGGCCTTTGTTTATTATTCTCTCTTAGTTTCTCGTCATTATAACTTGTCAAATGCCCGATGGTTTCTACAATGCGAACATGAGAGTAACCTATGTTAGTTTAATAGACCGAAATCCTTGATAAGGTAACATATGTTTCATTTAGCGTTGAAAAAATAGGCCGGGCTCTACGACCATGCCCACTTAACCCGTCATTTTTCTGGGCCGAATCAAGATTTCTAGTCTACATCGACCGCCCTGATTTTTGGCGGCTTGGTTGTGCACTGGCATAAATGGGACAAACATACATTTTCCCCACTTTTAGACTTTATGGGTGGCAGGACCCGCAAAATATGTCCCGTTTTTTGGAGGTCGAGACAAGGTTTTAGGCTCTCTTTACTTTGTTCACCCATCTCACTTTGTTTTTTGGCAGACTTTGGCCGGGCGAATCTAAACAGGTCAAGCATATCTGTTTGATACCCCAAGTTTTAATTATGACAAAAAGTAGGGTTGGAATTTCTCACTTCTTTACCATGCCTTTTAGTAGTATAATTTTTGGTTCTCTTATATTACTTTACGTTAAATTCTACCAAGAGAATAGAAATTTGAAAGATTTTTTGAAATGATGGAAGCTTATTAAATATTTATTGCCTATGTTACTTCAAACACAAGAGGAAGAAGGAGAAGGGTCCAACGGCCCAATAAGACCAATTCTATTAGAGCAACCCAATCAAGGAATCCTCTAGACAAAATACAAACAAGTAAATTATTTTCAAAAAGTCGCACACTGGATTCGGTCTATTTGCTCATCACCAGTTGTCAAATCTAATCATACGACCTCCCGCACTTCACATTGGACCAAGCAGGAGCAATTTAAACCACTATTGTATATAAGCTCCACTATCCGTCATAATATAATATGTATTCATTCATTCACTCATGCAAAGTTAGACATCTCTGAACTCTCTTAATTGGACATTGGAGTGTGATCCTTACATGTATATCCCCGCTCCATCGCTTCAAAAGAATTCCTTCTCTTTACATCACCGATCTCGTGTTCCAAATACTACTATTTTCATTAAAAAATGGTACAAATACTTGTCTCTTAAAAGTTTGAATATTCAAAATGAGAACCATATTGTCATAGAGTACTATAATTAGTTGATGCCTACCAATATCACGAAAATGTGCTCTCTACCAAGTCGTGGGGTCAATGTTTTGTTTTTAATAATACACCAAAATTTCAGTGTCCCATTTAACAAGCCACCAAAAGTCAATAAATCAGAAGGGTCGACATTAAAGCGCTTAGAATGCAATAAAAATAATGCTTTTCAGCAACTAAACATTGCAACATTTCTCTTTCTTTTCTGACAAAAATCATTGTAGAAAAATCAAGCTTGACTTTATTAGCTATTGTATTATGATAAGACACAGTTTACTTTGAATGGTGCAACGTTTCATGTTTCATTGGTTTTGCAACTTTATGAATATCACCATTTGTTCCTTTATCTCTTGTTCAATATTGTGTGATTGTAATTAACAGTACAAACAAACCAATGAGAATTACATTGGTTTCATTTCTTTCCTTTGTTTTCTGCTATTACTGCATATATATCAGTTTCCAAATCTCTGGTGTCTCTGGAAAATGTCTTGGTGATCAAGAACTATTGCTGCTCCATTTAAGGAACAATCTCACTTTCAAGGCGAAAAATTCTAGCAAGCTGAAATTCTGGAATTCAAGCATTGATTGCTGTGATTGGAAAGGTGTAAACTGTGACAGTGAAGGGTTTGTTATTGGTCTTGATCTGAGTGAAGAATCAATCTCTGGTGGATTTGATACTGCAAGTAGTCTTTTTAGTCTTCAACATCTTCAAAAATTGAACTTGGCTGTTAACAATTTCAGTTCTGTTATTCCATCAGGATTCAAGAAGTTGGTGATGTTGGATTATCTGAATTTGTCATATGCTAGCTTTGTGGGGCAGATTCCAATAGAGATTTCTCAGCTTACAAGGTTGGTTACTCTTGATATATCTTCTCTTAGCTATTTATTAGGACCAGGGTTGAAACTTGAGAAACCAAATTTACAAAGCTTTGTACAAAATCTCACAAGTATTAGGCAGTTGTATCTGGATGGTGTAATTATAACAGCCCAAGAGAATGAATGGAGCAATGCTTTGCTGCCGCTGCGTGCTCTGGAAAAACTGGTCATGTCTAACTGCAATCTAACAGGACCCCTTGATTCATCTCTGTCAAGACTCGAGAATCTATCGGTCATTGTTCTTGATGCAAACAGCTTTTCATCCCCAGTTCCAGAAACATTTGCTAATTTCAAAAATCTTACCATCCTCAGTCTTGCATCTTGTGGATTGACCGGAACATTTCCGGAGAAAATCTTTCAAATTGGAACATTATCATTTATTGACTTATCATTTAACTACAATCTCAGTGGTTCGTTTCCCGAATTTCTGCAGAGGGGATCTCTCCATACCCTAAGGGTGAGTAACACAAACTTCTCTGGAGCATTTCCACACACTATTGGTAAGATGAGGCACTTATCTGAATTAGATCTTTCTAAATGTAACTTTCATGGAACACTTCCTATTTCATTGTCAAACCTTACAGAACTCAGATACATGGATTTGTCATTTAACAGCTTCACAGGTCCAATGCCATCATTTGGCAAGGCCAAAAACCTCACACACCTAGACCTTTCTCATAATCGCTTAAGTGGCGAAATTCCATCATCTTCCCATTTTGAAGGATTGCACAATCTTGTCAGCATTGATTTGCAAGATAATTCTATCAATGGGAGCATTCCTTCATCCCTTTTTGCACTTACGTTGCTACAGAGGATTCAGCTTTCATCCAACCAGTTTAGTAAATTTGACGAATTCAAAGATGTGTCTTCCTCTGTAATTAACACCCTTGACTTAAGTAGCAATAATCTATCAGGGCCTATTCCAATGCCTATCTTTCAGCTCCATTCACTTTCTGTCTTGGATCTTTCCTCCAACAAGATAAACGGGCTGTTGCAGCTAGATAAGCTCTTGGAGCTTCGAAATTTAACTGCACTAGATCTTTCATACAACAACATATCAATCAATGTGAGTGTTGCAAGTGCTAATCATACTTCCTTTCACAATATTAGCACTCTAAGCTTGGCATCATGCAACCTGAAAGCTTTCCCCAGTTTCTTGAGAAACAAATCCAAATTAAACATTCTAGACCTATCAAATAATCAAATGAAAGGAAAAGTGCCAAATTGGATCTGGAAGCTACAAAATCTTCAAAGCCTTAATGTTTCTCACAATATACTCACTGAGTTGGAAGGACCATTTGAAAACCTCTCTTCAAAATTGATAGCCCTGGACCTTCATAACAACCAACTGCAGGGACCAATACCTGTTTTTCCTAAACTTGCTTCCTATTTGGATTACTCAATGAACAAGTTTAGCTCTGTTATCCCACAAGACATTGGTAACTACTTGAATTTCACAATTTTTCTCTCACTTTCTAATAGTACTTTACATGGCAGCATCCCTGAATCCCTCTGCAAAGCTTCAAATCTTCAAGTGCTTGATATTTCCATTAATAACATTTCTGGAACAATTCCCTTATGTCTAATGAAAATGACTCAAACCCTTGTGGTATTAAATCTGAGGATGAACAATCTCATTGGCACCATCCCTGATGTGTTTCCACCTTCTTGTGCTCTAAGGACTCTTGATCTCCAAAAGAATAATTTAGATGGACAGATTCCAAAATCTCTTGTGAAATGCTCAGCATTAGAAGTGTTAGATCTTGCACATAACAACCTCAACGGCACATTTCCATGCTTGTTCAAGAACATATCCACAATCCGTGTCATAGTCTTGCGCAAAAACAAATTCTATGGTCCCATCGGATGCCCAAAGATGAATGGCACTTGGCACATGCTTCAGATAGTTGACCTAGCCTTCAACAATTTCAGTGGTAAACTACCCGGAAAATGCTTCACAACATGGGAGGCAATGAGGTCTGATGAAAACCAAGCTGATTCTAAGGTAAACCACATCCAATATCAGGTACTCCAATTTGGTAAGATATATTATCAGGATTCAGTGACAATTGCAAGCAAAGGTCAACAACTGGTGATTGTTAAAATTCTAACTGTCCTCACTGCCATCGACTTCTCGTCCAACCATTTCGAAGGAGAAATACCGAAACAGTTATTTGACTTTAAAGCACTCTATGTGCTCAACTTGTCAAACAATGCACTTTCTGGTCAAATTCCATTCTCTATTGGAAATCTAAAGCAACTTGAGTCCTTAGATCTATCAAACAATACTTTGGAAGGAGAAATTCCCATACAGATTTCGAGTCTTTCTTTCCTATCATTCCTAAACCTCTCTTTCAACCATCTTTCCGGAATAATCCCTACAGGTACACAAATTCAAACATTTCCGGAAACTTCCTTCGTAGGTAATGAAAAACTATGTGGCCCTCCTTTGACAAAAATCTGCAGCAGCATAAATACAAGTTCACCAACAACAAAATCTGCCATGAAATTTGATTGGCAGTATATATCCACTGGAATTGGTTTTGGATTTGGAGCTGGACTAGTTTTTGCACCATTGATGATTTGGGAGAGAGGTAAGAAATGGAGCAATGACATCATTGACAAACTTCTCATGGCAGTTCTTCCATTATTCGGTTTAGTTTATACGCCAATTGGCAACGATGATGAAGAAGATGACTCAAAAGAGGACTCAAATATGACAGAGGACAGTGATGATTACAATGAAGAGGAAGATTATTGGAGTTATCCAAGGTTGTATTGTGTGTTTTGTTCCAAATTGGACAACAATAAGAAAAAGGTCATTCATGACCCTAATTGCACATGCTTCCAATTATCATCACCAGGTTCAAATTCAACCAATTATTCAGATTCATATTCTTCTTAGTCACATACAAAAGATGAAAACTTGATATTCTGTTTTTTTGCTTGCCTTTATTCTTTTTCCCTGAGTGCATACATGTATAAGTATTGAATATTGTACATAAAACACACAAAATCATTTCAAGTGTGGCAATCTATGAAACACTTGCACAAACTCATGATAATACAACGCAACACATACAAGTAGAAACTGATAAAATAGAATGTAACTACATACGTCAGTGTAGCGTTTGTGTCTGACATCAACAGATGTCAAATACAAATCACGCATTTAATCTGAAGTGTCAGTGCTACATAAGTGGTAACAAGCAACTGATGAATCAACGAGCAATAATGTACACCCCGATCCCGATGATGTAAACTTCGATGATAAAATAAAGGTTAAAATGAAATGTTCAATCAGGATTTTCATCAAACACTTGGTAGACATATAACAGCTAAGAAGATATTTGTACATTTTTGAAAACTCGCAAATGATAATTTCTGATTAGAGATAGTGCGGTTCTCTTTGAAGCGGATAATTATTTTGTTTGGATTTCTATTTGAAAAATTACATATTTGAACTCTTGTTTTCAGTTTACTCTCTTTAACATTTATTTTTTAGAATTAGGTATCTTATTTTTTGTTTTGGCTTGTAATTCTTTCCGTTTAAACTGCGTACCAAATGAATAACTGTTCTGAAATGGAACATGAAATTGAAATGAATAATTATTTCGATATGGAATATAAAATGACCTAGTCATACATGCCGGTTAGTCAAATCCAAAAATCATATAGCTTGCACCTTAAGATTAGAGACATATTTTTTATGGTTTTTTAAGAGGATTTAAATGTCACCCTTAAAATTATATCGGACACCTCTCAATTTTTTTAATATAAAAAATATCACTTCTCATTAAAAAAAAAAAAATTCGAATCAAATTTTTAGTATCATGATGAAAATTTTTGGTACATTATAAATTTTTTCAAAAATTTTAAAATTGACCACTCTGTATCGAAAATTTAGTTGAAAGGTGAAATTTTCAGTAGTGTATTGAGTCAAAATTTTTTTGATGATCAGAATTTTTCCGACAATTTTGTAGGGTTGTGGTTTCACCGACAATTTTGTGTGGTCTAGGATAAATTTAATGTTGTATAAATAAGGGCATATGTTATCGAGAAAGACATCTAAAAAAACGACTCATCCTCAATTTTTGATTAAGGCAGAAGTGTATTTCAACGGAAACAATCCTCCTGTTGAATTCAAGCTTACAAATGACGCCTCATCTCTCGCCAGTTTGACAGATAAGTTGAATAAATTCCTGTCGGATAGCGATATCATAAGGGTGCGAAAGATCGAGTTTCGTGAAAATTTAGTTGATAACTGAAATGCAACCAGATTGAGTTGAAGACCGATGAAGACGTGACAACTATGTGAAAATCATTTCGCCGTAGAATAACTAATATCCAGTTTGATGCGCAGATTTCAAGATCCGTCGACGACATAATCAAGATGCTAAAACGTTCAGAATCATTTGGTAGTACCTAAGTTTTCATGTTTAGTTATTTTTAATTTATGATTGTTGTAGTGTCTTAAGTTATGTTTATCTTCGAATCGAAACATGTAATCACCAAAAGATTATGCAATAAAAGTACTGTGAGTTTATGCAATAAAAGTACTGAGTCACAAAATATACAAAATATGCATAATATATATCAAATCAAAAATCTAAATAGACGCCCCACGGGCTATGTGTGCTACAAATGATAATCTTATAAAAACCTCACCATTCAGATTTACCAAATTCATGAGGTTATCCACACTAACGACGATCATCTGGAGACGCTCCTGGGCATCTAAGCCTAGTGGAGGTGGTGGTGGAGGCACGTCATCGGTCGGTACCTTAGGATCTGAAACCTAGCAACAGAAGGCCCCCAAACATTCAAAGACTTTGCAGCAGGTGATATAAGGCGATGATGTGATATAATGTGTACAGATTAAAATGTCCCATGTATATACCGTTCGATAAACATATTACTTTATACGCACTTTTACTTCTGCCACTCAAACTATTTTTTCTTTCTTCAAACTCTCTAATAATTTTTTAAAATTATTTTAAATTGATCAATTTTATTTGAGAAGTCTATTTACCCTTTTAAATCATTACATTTTTCTATTCTCACTCAACAAAATTTCTTCAGAAGAGAAACTAGCGCTAAGGTCCATAGAATAGTTTAAAATGCTATAGCTAAGAGAACCGATTATTGGATTAAATGTGTGCACAATATCAATTGTAATAAGTGAAAATGAGATATGCTCCGAAAAATGAAAATTATTTTATACTGTCAATCAATCACCACTATATATTTCATCACATCAAATTATAAATTTTAAATTACTAATATGACATTAATATGATATGACTAAATAATTATTTTTATTAATTGATAATGTAAAATTATTTTATAGAGTCGGACATAACCATTAAACTCTTGTAATAATTTCAAAACAATTAATTGAAGTTGTTTGTTTAAAAAAAAAAGAATTCTCTTTACGTTACAAGACAAAAGGTATGTGTGTTTCTACACTTAGTAAAGCTACCATATTTTAGCTAGACATAGTCTTTAAATTTTTACTTATCTGTATTGCTTCCACTTTGCTTAATATAGTAATTGAAATTTGCAAAGAAAAGAAACAAGATAACTACTAGCATACAAAAGTAATTTCATTTCTCACAAGTCAAGTATGTTCGAGATTGTTTCTCTTTTCCACTTGTTTTCTTATTACAAGATCCTTAAATTCCGTCTAAATCTAGAACACTCCAAATTCTCCACCTATAGCAACACGTGTTTCTCTGCCTAGAAAATCCTCATATTACGACACATGTCACATACCTAACAATTTCCCGAATTCCACTCCCCATAAATTATCATTCTCACATCATATCATATACATCTTCTTCCCATAATAACGCAAAATCACACAACACATTCATCACACAAAAACAAAAAGAAATCAAAGAAAAAAAAAAAGAGAAACAAAAATGGCTAGCGATGGAAGTGAAGAATTCAAGTTGGTGTCACCAACAATAACACACGAAGCAAGACTACCTCGACACTACACCGACGAAGGACAAGGAGCAAAGAAAAACATATCCCCACCCTTAGAATGGTACAACCTACCTAAGGGAACAAAAACTCTTGCCATTGTGGTTGAAGATATCGATGCACCCGACCCAAACGAGCCTCTCGTGCCCTGGACTCATTGGGTCGTGGTGAATATCCCTCCGACAGTAAAGGGACTGCCGGAGGGATTTTCTGGCAAAGAGGAGGAGATGGGTGGAGATTATGCTAAGATGAAAGAAGGGAACAATGATTGGAAACAACCTGGTTGGCGTGGTCCTAGGTTGCCAAATCATGGTCATAGGTTGCAGTTTAAGCTCTATGCTTTGGATGATGAGCTTCATCTTGGTAACAAGGTGCATACATATATATTTGCTAAATTTTATTTTGTTTATATGGTTAATTTTTTTTATTAAATTTGATTTTTTGTTTGTCTTTTTTATTTGATGAATTAATTATAGGTGACTAAGGAGAAAACTTTGGATGCCATTCAGGGGCATGTGCTAGGAGAATCAACCTTGATAGCTATATACTAGTTAGTGTGATTGCACTATAGTTTTGTGTAATTGCAAATTTGGAAGACATTACTAATAACTTGTATTGTATGAACGATGTTATCATGTATTTTAATGTTATTTATGTTGTCCCAAATATCAAGATTGAGTTATAATATCATATGTGTTATGTTTGCAAATTAAAAAAAGAAAATAAATTAAAAAAAATATCATACCAGATCAAATACAAATTTGATTTTTGAGATATTTGTGACAAAATTCCATGTTGACAATAAATTGGAGAAGAAGTGAAGAAGTGAGTCAATGAACATGTTTATTAGATTTTCTTTTGAAGTAGTTTTCTCAATTTGAATTTATTTATTTCGCAAATAAAATTTAGTGTGGACTATGTAAAGTGTGGAATGTGTAATATACAGAGCTTGTAAGTTTTATTATACAATTTTTTGACGTAGTGATGATAAAAAAATTGTATACATTTGTTAATGATTTTTATACACATAAGATTATTGTCTCATATATTACTTCACATAAGATAAAGCAGCAAATGTAAAGCAGCACAGTTCCTTTGTTTTTTTGAACACTAGAAATTAGGAGCTTTACCTTTTATGTGCTGAATTAATTCTAAAACTACCTTATTTCTATTTGCTAAGTTATGGATGATTTATAATTTATAGTTTAAAACATATTGCTAATGATCGATAGCTAATACATGGTTTTAAATTGCGGTTGCGGATGTTGCGATTGTAGTCATTGCGTTTGTTCTGATGTGCATTGCGCGCGGTTGCGGATGTTGCGATTGTAATTATTGCGCTTGTTCTGATGCACATTGCGGTTGTTGTGGCGTGAATTGTTGTGGTGTGAATTTTTTAAATTGAGAAACACTTAATGTTACTTTTTTTCATTATATAAAACTTAAAACAATACGATTAAAACAATACGATGAAAATTGTCCGATGGGTTCTAAATACATCAGGAGGCTTGACTTTAAAATCACATTACAATTGCAGTCTGGGTGTAATTGCGGTTGTAGACTGCAATTTAAAACCACAGTTTAATTGATAAATATAAAATTACAAAATCTTTTAAGATACTATAATTTTTTTTTAATTAATACCAAAATCTTTTTTAAGATAAAGAACATTTTTTAATCAATACCAAAATGCTTTTTAAGATACTATAAAAGATAAAAGTAAATTTTAGTAAAAATAGTAATCGCAAAAGTGAGAAGGAATTTTCCAGAGGAAGGAAGAAATTTATTGAGGACAAGGAATTTTGAAGAAGGAAGAAATTGGTGTGCACCATTGTGAAAATTTTATTAATTCAAATTGTTAGTTCAGAAAGTATCATTATAAACACACAACTTTTGTATGAGGGATTGTATAGTCTATAGTATTGAGAAGTTATTGACAATATTTTTTTTAGATTGTATTTTTTGAGGGACTAAGTTAAGTTTGTAGTCTCGAGAAGTCATTAATGGTTTGTCTTTGAGTTGTAATTACGGTTGGTCTTTGAGTTGTAATTAGATTGATTAGTTAATTAAGTTTTTATTGAAAAAGCAAATTCATTCTGACGAGTGGACTGGATTCTCTTAGTTAACAGTAAATTAATATTAAAATTCTTGAGTATTTTTTAATCATTGTTGAGTTTATTTTTGGGTCTGAAAAAAGTGATCACATTTGAAATTCTTGAGTATTTTTTAATCATTGTTGAGTTTATTCTCGTGTTTCATTAAACTTTCAATTAACATCTGGTTATAATATTGACTATATTGTGTTAAACACTTAACCGTCTTAAATAAAGATCTATTTTTGAAACACAATATGGCATCTACAAGCAACAATGATAAAGATTATTATTCTGTCAAATTTTCAATCTTTGATGGAGAAAGATATTGATTAATAGAAGGATAGAATCAAAAGTTTCTTCCTTGGATAAGTTGCAGATCTATGGAATATGATAGTTAGAGGTGGAAATAGGTTGGGCCGAACCAGGCTTTGCCAAGCCTAAGCCCGACCTGTCAAAAAAAACTGAAGCCTAAGCCTGGTCTGTAGCCTGTCGTAGGCTTATTTTTTAGGCATGCGTCTGGCATTTTCAAAGGCCTGGTTAGCCTACATAAAAGCTTATTTATTTTAGACATATAAATAAGCAATTAAAATAATGTTTAAATAGACTAATTAACTAAAAGAACTTATGAGAACATGTTCATCAGGTGTTTTCATCTTATTTTCACAAATTCTTCAAGATAACCAAGTTTTATTAATGTATTCTAATTCAAAGTACAAAACATAATATAATGATAATAAAAAAGGTATTCATATTTATTTAAATAGGCCGGCCTGATAGGCTTAAAAGACTTTTTTTAGGACCTGCGACCTAGCCTTTTTAACTAAATAGGCTTATAACAAAGCCTAGACCTTTTCTATTTAAAAATAATGTGTGGCCCGACCTGAGTTTATATAGGCTAGCCTGTAGGCCCCTGTTATCGGCCTGACCTATTTCCACTCCTAAGAGTAGTGAAAGGTTACACACATCCCACAAATTTAAATGGTGCAAATCTTGAAAGCAACAATATGGATGATCAACAAAAGAAAGATAACAAGAATCATAACAGATCCATAAAAATTTTGTTGAACGCTATTTCTTATAGTGAGTATGAGAAGATTACAAATAGAGACTCAACTATGTCTATATTTGATTCTTTGAGGATGACACGTGAAGGAAATAATCAAGTGAAGGAAACCAAGGCTCTGGCGTTGATTAAGAAATATGAAGCTTTCAAAATGGAAGAGGATGAAACTATTGAGGTTTGTTCTCAAGGTTTAAAACTCTTGTTGCTATATTTAAAGTCGTAAACAAAGGCTACACCACTGGCGACCATGTAAAGAAAATCATCAGAAGCCTGTCAAATAAATTAAGGCCAGTGGTGACAACACTTTAAGTGTCAAAAGATCCAAATAGCATAACACTGGAGGAGCTCGTAAGATCTCTAAGGAGTCATGAGATTGAGCTAGATGAGGATGATCCCTAGAGGAAAGGGAAGTATGTGTCCCTGAAGTGATCTAAAGGCAAATCTGAAAAGGCTAAAAGCTCTTCAAGATGAAGAAGAAGAGTGTGAAGAAAGTTTTCGTGAAAAGGACGAGTTGTCTCTATTATCCAAAAGGATCTACCGACGCTGGAAGTATATACAAAATAAGTCCAGAAAAGGCATGTGGACGCTTTGAGTCAACATATGGGCAAGAGAAGTCTGGAACTGACAAAGAGGCATCTGCTATCAGTGCAAAGATTCTGACCATTACAAAAGTGGATGTCCCAAACTCAATAGAGAAAAGCCTAAGAAGAAATTCTTCAAGGAAATGAAGAAGGTTTTGATGGAAACATGAGATGACTCTGAATCTTCTGAAGACGACTCTAAAGAAGAACAAGCTAACACGGCTCTTATGGCTAGCACAAATGCCTCTGAATCAGAGTCAAATTCATACACTAAAGAAGTATTTTCTCATCTAACCCATTATGAACTTGAATTATCTTTAGTTGTAATTATTGAAATGAGTCAGAGACTTCAGAATAGATACAAGAATCTAAAATAGATTCGTGTAGTCGATTTTGAAGCCCATAGTGAGCTGACAAAAGAAAATTCTATTTTAAAATAAAAATTGATAATTTTGAAAAATAAAACTCTTCTTTTAGAACCAAGAGTGAAAAACTAGAAAAATAAATTCTTTTATAAGCTCCCATGGACTCTGAGTGTGTTTTTAAAAAATACAAAACATAATTTCAAATTTTCTAGCTAGAAACATAGATAGAAGCAAGATGGCATCCATGATCCAAGGATTAAGTGCAAACGAGACAACAGGTATTGGTTATATTACACAAAGGAACTCTATGCTTGATCCAAAACCAAAACAAAAGTGATAAAGCCAAAATCCCTTTAATTCTTATTTAATTATGGACACGCACATGATATCTATTGTGCACAAAGTCCCAGGGTTGATAAAACCTCTAGGAAAACTAACCATAAAGGACCCAAAAAGACGTGGGTACATAAAAAAATAATAATTTATGTTGTATATTTTTTACTTGGAAATTTAGTAAACAAAGACAAGTTTGATTTTATTTAAGGAATTATACTCGAAAAGATCCCGAGATAGATTGTGCAAAAATTATTGAAGGATAGAAAAACACTTAGAAAGGGGGGGATTGAATAAGTGTGACTTTAAATCTTGGACGATAAAAATAAATTGCACAATTATTTTTATCCTGGTTCGCTGTTAACGAAGCTACTCCAGTCCACCCCCGCAGAGATGATTTACCTCAACCTGAGGATTTAATCCACTAATCGCACGGATTACAATGGTTTTCCACTTAGTCCGCAACTAAGTCTTCCAGAGTCTTCTGATCACACACTGATCACTCCAGGAACAACTGCTTAGATACCCTCTAAGACTTTTCTAGAGTCTACTGATCAACACGATCACTCTAGGCTTAGTTCACTCCTAAGACTTCCCTAGAGTATTCTGATCAACACGATCACTCTAGTTACAAACTGCTCAGCCAACTGCTAAGACTTCCTAGAGTATACTGATCACACTGATCACTCTAGTTCCTTACAACTTAATGTAATTCTAAGAGTATTACAAATGCTTCTTAAAAGCGATAATCACAACTGTGATATTTCTCTTAACGTTTAAGCTTAATCTCACTAAAATATTACAACAGCAATGTAGTGAGTTGAGATGAAGATGAAGATTCTGAGTTTAGATTTGAACAGCGTTTCAGCAAGTTTGATATAAGTTGTTTTGGTGCAGAATCGTTAACCTTGCTTCTCATCAGAACTTCATATTTATAGGCGTTGAGAAGATGACCGTTGAATGCATTTAATGCTTTGCGTGTTCCGTACAGCATTGCACTTAATGTTATACGCTTTTGTCAACTACCTCGAGCCTTGTTCACGCTGTGTCTACTGACGTAGCCTTTAGTAGCTTTTTAACGTTCCTTTTGTCAGTCAGCGTAGTCTGCCACCTGTACTTCCTTCTGATCTGATGTTTGTGAATACGACGTTTGAATATCATCAGAGTCAAAACAGCTTGGTGCATAGCATCTTCTGATCTTCTGACCTTGAAGTGCTTCTGAGCGTGATACCATCTTCTGATCTTCAGTGCTTCTGATCTCATGTTCTTCTGATGCTTCCATAGACCCATGTTCTGATTCTGCTTCGACCATCTTCTGATGTCTTGCCAGACCATGTTCTGATGTTGCATGCTGAACCATTTGAGATACAACTTCTGAGCGCTGAATTATGCGTACTCTTTATATATATTTCCTGAAAGGGAAATTGCATTGGATTAGAGTACCATATTATCTTAAGCAAAATTCATATTATTGTTATCATCAAAACTAAGATAATTGATAAGAACAAATCTTGTTCTAACAATCTCCCCCTTTTTGATGATGACAAAAACATATATAAATGATATGAATTTGCGATCAGAAAGAGTAGACGGCAAAAGACAAATTACACAGCTATAGCATAAGCATATGAATATGTCTCCCCCTGAGATTAACAATCTCCCCCTGAGATAAATAATCTCCCCCTGAAATAAATACTCGAAGAACTTTGATAAAAGACTTCCCTGATTATTTCGGTAGAAACGATCATATAAGCTTCTGCCTTCAGAGAATTCATAGCTTCTGACTTCTGCTTCCATTGGACAGCTTCAGAACTTGAATTTCTTTAGATCCTTAGAACACTCACAGCTTCTGATTCCTGCTTCCATCGTGGACAGCTTCAGAACTTGAATTTCTTTGATCTTCAGAACATTCACAGCTTCTGACTTCTGCTTCCATCGTGGACAGCTTCAGAACTTGAATTTCTTTGATCTTCAGAACATTCACAGCTTCTGACTTCTGCTTCCATTCAGGACAGCTTCAGAACTTGAATTTTCTGGATCTTTTAGAACATTCACATCTTCTGATTTCTGCTTCCCTCGGATAGCTTCAGAACTTTGAATGTCTACCAATCATCACTTCATGCTAGATTTGTATCAGAACATTGTTGAATGTACCAGAGCATCATCAGAGCATCTCTACATCCTGAAATGTTACAGAACAAAAACTAAACGACAAAAGTCAGCATGAACGAGTTAGAACATAAAATGTATGTTTGAACACATTATATGTATCAGAGCCATATAGGCTGAAATAATGTATCAGAGCAAATAATGTATCAGAGCCATAACATTATATGTATCATAGCAAATAGAATTTTGTCAGAACATGATAGACAATGATATTCAAATTCTATTATCAGTGCTTCTGATTCATTCTTCTTTCTTGCTTCTGATCTCTGAAGCTTGACAGCACTCAGCTTGCTTCAGTTTCCATGGTTTTGCTTCTTGTGTTTGCTTCTGAAGATTCACTTCAGTTCTCTGTACCTGCAAAACACTCAAACCATATAGAACTTGCAGTTCTTGTTAGTGAATGTGTGGGAGCCTTTACCCAGCAACTGATAGATTAATCAAATCATTTATCATTTATCTTCTCCCCCTTTTTGTCATAACATCAAAAAATAGAAAAGATTCAGATGAATAAAACAGAACACATGGAGGAAGAAGATGATTTCATTAAGGTTCAACCATTGGGTACAGAAGTACACAGTGATAAGATCAGATGCACAGAAACAAAACAGATGCAACGAAAAGAAAGAAACAACACAGACTCAATCTAAGATGGCCCTAGTCTTGACAAGATCTTGGCCAGCATCTCTTTAACATCGTTGTTGTGTCCTTCTTGCCTTTCAATGAAAGCATCATACTTGTCATTGAGTGAGCTTTGCTCATCCTGTCTCCTCTGAATCGCTTCTAGAGTCCTTGCAAGACGAGAAGGTTCATCAGCATCTGCTTCTTGCATAGAAGCATCTCCATACTCTGCAGCAGGAATTTCAGAGTCTCCATTCTCTAGTGCCTGAAGGATGGCAGCTAAATTCCTGGGAGCAGAGGGACCTTCAACTTCTGGTGGGTCAACAACTTCTGGAATGACCAAGTTTGGATCTTTCTCAGACGGGTTTTCCCTCAGATAGTCAAAGAGAGTCTTGAAATCTCCGAGCAGAACAGGATATTGAGGTATCCAAACCACAATCTCCCTGCAAGGATTTGCTTCCAATGCAGCAGCGAGTCTTAATTGTTCCATCTCATCCAAGAAGGGCTTCTCTTCCAAAAGATATCTTCCTTTGAGACGAGCAAACCAGAAGTCTTCATAATTCCTCAGAATTCCACGAGGCCGTGGGGCAGCAGCTACACAGGCTTCCTGAAGTTCTAAAAACAGAGCATCTGATTCTCTGCGAAAGATCCTCCAGAAGTTCCGCATAGCAACATCATTCAATCCAGAACTTTCAGCGAGTCTGAGAGTATCAAAGGTACTTCTGAGATTCCTCTTTATGTTTTCAAAAACTACACCAATAGGATATACGGGGCGGGGTTTTATTTGGGTTTTTGAGAAGGCAGGTTTGGAAGTGAAGTACGGATGAGGTTCTCTATCCAACCTATAAGAAGATTCTGCTTCAGTATCAGAATCTAACACTACCACTTCAGCTTCAGGACGAGGCTTGGGAGTGTAGTTGCAATCACGGAGCAGCTGCTCATGTGATGCAGAGGTTGGAAAAGGAGAATCACAAGGATTGTTTTGAGAGGTGGAGGGAGTATGTTCAAGAGTAGCGTTGAGAGAAGGTTGAGATGGAAGAAGAGTTTGAAGGGGTGGTATATCCAGAACAGGATTTATGGTAGGTGGAGAGGAAGGAATGGTTAAAGGAGAAGATGGAGGTGTAAGAACATGGACAAAAACAGGTGATTCTGATGTGGCTTTTTCTGGTTCAGGTGTAGGGACAATCTCTATTGGTGCAGCTTCTGAACAAACAGCAGGAACAGAATTAGGTTCAGAAATGCATATACCTTTGGAACCTCTCAGACAAGCTTTGGCCACATCCTCCGTCTTTTTCTGCTTCTTACTCTTCGGCTCTTCAATAACCTTTGCTTTGCCGCTAGCGATTTCTTTCCTTCTGACATAAGCCAGAACTTCTGGTTGATTCTCAGCCTCTTGAGCAGCATTTTCTTCATCTGAGCTTTGAATAATCATCTTCCTTTTTCTGATTTTCTTCTTCTCAACAGCTTCAACAATCTCAGCATCGTTATTTGACTTCTTTTTCTTTTTCTCAGCTTCCTTCTTTTTCTTCTCAAAATCAGCAGAGACAGCCTTAGCAACCTTTGCAATGACTTCTTCTGGGGTCACTTCTTTATTGGTGGTAGCAGCAGGATGATCAAACTTTCTTTTGGTCCTTTTCTCCTTCTTACGATTCTCTTTAATAGGAGCACCTTTGTCTTGATCTTTAAGACTCTTATCCTCTTTTTGTGATATCAGATACTTAGTTCTGACTTGTGGTACCTCACTATTGAAGAAGGTTTTGAATTCAGCTAGAACTGGCTCTCTTCTGATTGTTGTTCCAGCAAGAGGTTGAGGAATCTTAATGATAGCCTTAATCACGTTCATCCTTTTTAAAGTGAATGCGTTCAGACAAGCCCCAGATGTGACAGCAAGGTCTTTCACAATACCTTCAGATTCCAGACTCTCAACAATCTTGGAATGCACCAGAAGGTTTGTAATGATTCTACCAAAAGGAATGATTGTTCCACCATTTTCTTTTCTGAAAGCGTTTCTGGAATCCTTTACTGCTTTCCACATATGGTTGAAGATAATGTAAACCACATCAACCTTCTTCTGAGTGGCAATGCAATAAAGAATATATTTTTGCTCATTGTTTATGAAGTCAGCGGCATGTGTCGCTTTCCTATGGTAGAAGCACCCAAGAATGATCTTTGTCCAGATTTTGTAGATATCTCTCAACTCCTTGACGTGTTTTGTTTTCTTGACATTTGAATAGAGAGTGGATAGAACCTCTTCCCAATCTTCCCTTTTATCGATTTCAAAAGCTCCTTCCGCGTTCTTCAAATCAAACATCACTCTAAGAATGTTTTCAGTAATAACAACAAACTTTCCATGGACGAAAGAAAGTATTGATTTTGGAGCAACCACAGCATGTGCCCAGAACTCCTTGACAAGATCTGGATAAACTGGGCCAACGAACTCAGCAAACAACGAGGTCCATCCTTGAAAGATGATGTCTTCTTTAAGATTAAATCCATGTTCTTCAAGGTTGTCAAAGTCAACAATAAGTTCACATAGAACTTCTAATTTGTTCTTGGGAATAGAGCATGCAACAACAGGAGTAAGTTGCAACGTTTCTTCTTGGAGATGATGAGGAACAGATGACTCAGCATTTTGGGATGAGGATGCAGCCATTGATGCAGAATGACCAAAACAAAACGAGCAAGAGAAGCGAACTGGGTTTTTGATTAGGGTTTTTTAGAAAACGGCTAAGAACTTTTCAAACGAGAGAATGCAAGGAGAGAGAGAGAGACAAAGGAGCGAAAAAGATGTACGATATGATTTGAAAAGAATATATAGAGACAGATTTGAAAAGAAAAAAAATAGTAAGAAATATAAATTGAACAGTTCCAGAATCAAAGGAAATCAATTTTATTAAATGATGAGTGACGTGAGGAGAGAGAACGTGGTAAATGAAATGATTTGAAACAGTTACCTAGGTCGGCGTCTTTTCAACTGCACGCTTTGTACTAACCGTACAGACACGTGTTCACCATCAGATAATAGATGACAGCTGTAAACATCAGAGAGATTTTACGCCTTCAGATTCTGATCACTGCTTCTGATCTGATCTACTTTCTCTTCTGGAAACACTTCTTCTGAAGTGTGCTGATATAAATTTGAATGATCTTCTGATTCATTACTTCTGATATACACAGCTTCTGGAGGTTCACTTCTTTGTTCTGCAGCTTCTGATAAGACAAAACTGTATCTGCAGAAATTCTTAAGCTCTTTGTTTTATCAGAAACAAGTTTATCATCAAAACAGATGTTTCTTGATTTGTCCACAATCAATGTTTCAATGATGTCTATTCTGTAGCATTTTACATCATTGCTATAGACACAAACAAAATAGATGGTTCCAAGACTAACAACTTTCTTTTCTGATCTCCTACAAGCATAGTTTCTTCAACAGATTTAAGAACCAGAACTTGGAAGACAATCTTTCTTCCCTTCAAGTGTTGAGACCAACTTGAGTCCAGGAGACATGTCATGTTGACTTTTATCTTCTTTGTCACCAAGAGAATCTGCAAAAGAAATAGTCTTTTTCTTTGGTACCCACATTTTCTTGGGTCCTTTCTTGTTAGTTCTCCTCAAGTTCTGATTGAACTTGGGTTTGACATAATAAGCAATAAGAGGAACAGCATGATAATTTTTAATATGAGTTTCATGATATTTCCTAGGTTGTGTCACATGCTTCTTGGTGTGTGTTATGTGAAAATTTTGAGCATGTGAAGTGTGCCTAATATCATGAGAGTGGCCATACTTGAACTGATCATACAATGGCTTGTATGTAATTTTCATTTCATCAACAGGTTCAAGTTTGTATGGGGTTTCACCCTCATAACCAATGCCAACTCTTTTGTTTCCAGATACGGCATATATCATAGAAGCTAGCTGACTTCTGCCAATACTTCTAGATAAGAACTTCCTGAAACTTAAATCATATTTTTTCAGAATATGGTTTAGACTAGGAGTGGATTTTTCTGAATCAGAAGGAGATCCAACATTATTGGATAATTTTAAAAGTTTTTCTTTTAATTCAGAATTCTCCAACTCAAGCTTCTTTGTTTCAAATTCAAATTGCTTTTTCAGCTTTTTGTATTTGAGACTAATCTGAGACTTGAGTTCCAGAAGTTCAGTTAGACCGGAAACTAACTCATCTCTAGTAAGTTCAGAAAATACCTCTTCAGAATCTGATTCTGATGTAGATTCTGATCCGTCATCTTCTGTCGCCATCAGCGCACAGTTAGCCTGCTCATCTTCTGAATCATCTTCTGACTCATCCCAGGTTGCCATAAGACCTTTCTTCTTATGAAACTTTTTCTTGGGACTTTCCTTCTGAAGATTTGGACATTCATTCTTGTAGTGTCCAGGCTCATTGCATTCATAGCACATGACCTTCTTCTTGTCAAATCTTCTTTCATCAGAAGATTCTCCACGTTCAAATTTCCTTGAACTTCTGAAGCCTCTGAACTTCCTTTGCTTGGTCTTCCAGAGTTGATTTAGCCTTCTGGAGATCATGGACAGTTCATCTTCTTCTTCAGATTCTGATTCTTCAGGATCTTCTTCTTTGGCCTGAAAAGCGTTAGTGCATTTCTTGATATTAGATTTTAATGCAATAGACTTACCTTTCTTTTGAGGCTCATTTGCATCCAGCTCAATTTCATGGCTTCTCAAGGCACTGATCAGCTCTTCCAGAGAAACTTCATTCAGATTCTTTGCAATCTTGAATGCAGTCACCATAGGACCCCATCTTCTGGGTAAGCTTCTGATGATCTTCTTCACATGATCAGCCTTGGTGTATCCTTTGTCAAGAACTCTCAATCCAGCAGTCAGAGTTTGAAATCTCGAAAACATCTTTTCAATGTCTTCATCATCCTCCATCTTGAAGGCTTCATACTTCTGGATTAAGGCAAGAGCTTTTGTCTCCTTGACTTGAGCATTTCCTTCATGAGTCATTTTCAAGGACTCATATATGTCATAGGCCGTTTCCCTGTTAGATATCTTCTCATACTCAGCATGAGAGATAGCATTCAGCAAAACAGTTCTACATTTATGATGATTCCTGAAAAGCTTCTTTTGATCATCATTCATTTCTTGCCTTGACAGCTTCACGCCACTGGCATTTACTGGATGTTTGTAACCATCCATTAGTAGATCCCATAGATCACCATCTAGACCCAGAAAGTAACTTTCCAGTTTATCTTTCCAGTATTCAAAGTTTTCACCATCAAATACCGGCGGTCTAGTATAACCATTGTTACCGTTGTATTGCTCAGCAGAGCCAGATGTAGATGCAGGTGTAGATGTAGACTTTTCACTTTCATCAACCATCTTTTAAATGAAGCGTTTTTCTCTTCCTGAATCTTTTCTAAACACGGTTAAGTGCTTGCACCTTAGAACCGGCGCTCTGATGCCAATTGAAGGATAGAAAAACACTTAGAAAGGGGGGGATTGAATAAGTGTGACTTTAAATCTTGGACGATAAAAATAAATTGCACAATTATTTTTATCCTGGTTCGCTGTTAACGAAGCTACTCCAGTCCACCCCCGCAGAGATGATTTACCTCAACCTGAGGATTTAATCCACTAATCGCACGGATTACAATGGTTTTCCACTTAGTCCGCAACTAAGTCTTCCAGAGTCTTCTGATCACACACTGATCACTCCAGGAACAACTGCTTAGATACCCTCTAAGACTTTTCTAGAGTCTACTGATCAACACGATCACTCTAGGCTTAGTTCACTCCTAAGACTTCCCTAGAGTATTCTGATCAACACGATCACTCTAGTTACAAACTGCTCAGCCAACTGCTAAGACTTCCTAGAGTATACTGATCACACTGATCACTCTAGTTCCTTACAACTTAATGTAATTCTAAGAGTATTACAAATGCTTCTTAAAAGCGATAATCACAACTGTGATATTTCTCTTAACGTTTAAGCTTAATCTCACTAAAATATTACAACAACAATGTAGTGAGTTGAGATGAAGATGAAGATTCTGAGTTTAGATTTGAACAGCGTTTCAGCAAGTTTGATATAAGTTGTTTTGGTGCAGAATCGTTAACCTTGCTTCTCATCAGAACTTCATATTTATAGGCGTTGAGAAGATGACCGTTGAATGCATTTAATGCTTTGCGTGTTCCGTACAGCATTGCACTTAATGTTATACGCTTTTGTCAACTACCTCGAGCCTTGTTCACGCTGTGTCTACTGACGTAGCCTTTAGTAGCTTTTTAACGTTCCTTTTGTCAGTCAGCGTAGTCTGCCACCTGTACTTCCTTCTGATCTGATGTTTGTGAATACGACGTTTGAATATCATCAGAGTCAAAACAGCTTGGTGCATAGCATCTTCTGATCTTCTGACCTTGAAGTGCTTCTGAGCGTGATACCATCTTCTGATCTTCAGTGCTTCTGATCTCATGTTCTTCTGATGCTTCCATAGACCCATGTTCTGATTCTGCTTCGACCATCTTCTGATGTCTTGCCAGACCATGTTCTGATGTTGCATGCTGAACCATTTGAGATACAACTTCTGAGCGCTGAATTATGCGTACTCTTTATATATATTTCCTGAAAGGGAAATTGCATTGGATTAGAGTACCATATTATCTTAAGCAAAATTCATATTATTGTTATCATCAAAACTAAGATAATTGATAAGAACAAATCTTGTTCTAACAATTATAAGTTTTGAAACACATTTGACGTTAAATTCAAAATGATAAAGAAAAATGTAAAACGAACTTTAATGCAATAAAAGACTGAAAAGGGAATTTAATTCATAAAATGGAAAGCAAGTACATACATTCTCAAATCACTCTTTTCTCTCTTACAATTGGATACTTTGAGTTAGTATAATTTGTGAAATTGTGGTACCTAAAACTACAAATAAACATTGCGCATATACTAGTCCTAACGTAAACATCTACAACAGTCGTCTTAGAAAACTTCACCACTTTCCCAATGCTCTGCAATCTTCGTCTCTGTAAGCTTTACACGTGTTCTTGGATAACCGTTTGATTTTATCCGTTTAGTCTTTTTCGATTACGTGTAGTTAGTGATGTTACGCTGGAAACTCCAACTTTAACTAAGTCCAAAAATTATGCATCCTTGGTCTTAAACTAATGAATGTTCGACCAGGGTTAACATCGCCCATCAATAGGACAAATCACTACATTCATTAGATCCTATGGTCGAGACTGACCATTTTGAATGATAACAATTACTATTTTCAAGATTGTTTCTAATCTTCAAATCTAATGCTTGTGTCGAAAATTTGAGATAAAAAATTGCCCCAAAAATGCCATTTTTCGACTAACCATACACCGAAAGAGAGAAAAGTGGCATTTTTTGAACCATTTTGGACATTGTTCAAGGCGCTATGCTGACGTCAATATCATTATTACACCATTATGCATATTGTCACTTCCAATGGATTTTGCAGAAAAATCTCATCATTACTCCTATTTCCTAGGAGATAGTGGGTTTGCCACAATTAAAACCTCCGCTAACTTTCCCACTTTCTGGAAAACAAATCTTTTTTGTTTGACACAGGTTTGCCACTTGTCCACCATTTCGAGAGAAACTACTTTAATAAATACCCATTTCAATATTTCCTTCTATCTTCTTCGTTTGCGCTTCATAACCAAACCACTTCCTTGTTCAAACGTAAAGAAAACCCTTTTTCTGCTTCAAGCTTTCTTTAAAAAAACACTCATGGAAGCTTCTACTTCAATGCTAATGGAAAACACTGGCAAAAATCCTCTGGCGGCATTTTCTATTCTGGAATCAAAGGAAGATTTAGGACAAAGCTTCATCCCTAAACAATCGCAAGACAAATAGAAAATTTCCATCTAAAAATCTCAGGTACTCATACTCTTCTCCATTTCTGATAGACTGTTTGTATTCTTAGGTTCGTATCCTACCTCTGAATTGGTCCATGGGAAAGTAAATGTTTACTTTCCTTGTTACGTCTCAACCATGCCTTCTAAATTTTAACAATGCGCGCTTGATTTAAAATTCATGGATCCTTCTGAGCATGTCTTTCGATAATCCCCCATGCCCAACAACAAAGATTCTACTGCGTGGCTCGACAAAGTGCAAGATCAACGAAAAGAACCATGGGAAAACTTAGGTATTTTCGACATGATCTAACTTTCTAGGGCTGGCCATTAGTACAACCACTGTATGTTGCTTGCTTCGATTTTCTTCTGGGAAGGATCGACAAATACATTCGAGCTCCCTTGTGGGATGATTATGCAGAATCTGTTCGATGTAGAAGCCATAACTGAACTTTCACCCTAGGAGAAATCTTCGATCCCACACTGAAAATCGATAATGAATTCAACTTCGATAATCACGACTTTAAACAACATATCACTGGCCATCATGACAAAAACAACACCGAAGTTTTCGACATGAAATACATCGCCTTTTTAACCCTTTGGATTTCTCATTACTATTTATGCTCAAGCTCTTTCCAAATAGATAAGGGGTATATCCCTTTAGCATATCAACTTCACGAGGGTCGAAAGATATCCCTAGACAAATTTCTACTGGCTGTTATGTACTAGACATTAGGTAATGCTTTTCATAAATTGAAAAATCTTCCTGAGATAAAAAAGAAATACCTTCTTTCTGGACTCTTATGGCTCTTACAACTTTTTCTCAATACCACTTTCGAACCAAGGCTGCACATTACTATGTCGAGGGAACAAAATCTCTTGCCATCACTGTTGAAACTATCAACGCACCTGACCCAAACGAGCCTCTCGTGCCGTGGATTCATTTGGTCATGGTAAAAGATTTCCAGAGGGGTTCTCCGAAAAAGAGGAGGAGATGTGTGGAGAGTATGCTAAGATGAAAGAAGGAAACAATGATTGGAAATAACCTGGTTGGCATGGTCCTAGGTTGCCAAATCATGGTCATAGGTTGTAGTTTAAGCTCTATGCTTTGGATGATGAGCTTCATCTTGGTAACAAGGTATGTATATTTTTGTTAAATTTTGTTTTGTTTATATAGTTTATTATTTTTAAAATTTGATTATTATTATTATTATTATTATTATTATTATTATTATTATTATTATTATTATTATTATTATTATTATTATTTTTTGTCTCATTTGATGAATTAATTGTAGGTTATTAAGGAGAAAAATACTTCCACACGCTACATAACAACGCTTGATCCTGCGTGATTATA